>NC_045556.1:37066187-37078162 GCF_009769535.1 Thamnophis elegans | reverse complement strand
TGGAAATGGGTGCAAGAAATTACAGGAGAACAGATAAAATACAAACCCGAAATCTTTCTACTGGGAATAATCAAAGGGAAATATACAAAGAAAATTAAGTACATATTAACACACCTGTTAACTACAGCTAGAATAGCATTTGCCCAATGATGGAAACAAAATAATACCCACTCAGATGAATTAGTGATAAAAAAAAACTTTGGATTGTGCAGAGATGGACAAATTAACACTGAAATTAAAAGATAAAGAAGAGTCGGAATATTATGAAATTTGGAACAATTGGTGCAAATGGCTGCAAAACAAGAATAAAATTAATTAAGCCAAAAAAACAATATATATAAATATATATAGAACTCTGTATAAAGGTGTGTAATATAGAAGCAAAATATTATATACATGTACAGGTATGATGACATAACAATGTTGATGTAATGACTGTAACAGTGATGGGTTTCAAAAATTTTGGGAACCTACTCTGTGGGTGTGGCCTCCTTTGTGGGAGTGGCTTGCCGGCCATGTGACCTGGTGGGAGTGGCTTGCCAGCCATGTGTTCTCTCTCTCTCTCTCTCTCTCTCTCTCTCTCTCTCTCTCCTTCCTTTTGTCTCTCTGTCCTTTTTTCTTTTTTTCTTTCATCTCTCTCTCTGTCACTCTTTTTCTTTCTTCTTTCATTCTTTCTTTCTTCCTTTCTTTCTCTTTCTCTCTCTCTCTGTGTCAGTCTGTGTGTGTGTGTGTGTGTGTGTGTGTGTGTGGCAGTGGTGGGTTTCAAAATTTTTTGGAACCTCTTCTGTAGGTGTGGCCTGCTTTCCGGGTCCACTGGTGGAACCTCTTCTAACCGGTTCGGTAGATTTGACGAACCGGTTCTACCGAATAGGTGCGAACTGGTAGGAACCCACCTCTGGACTGTAAGGTGTTGTAGAAGGGAAAAAAATAATAATAAAAATCTGCTAAAAAAAAAAAGAATTTGACTTTGACAGTGATAAGATAAAGGGCGCACCAATGCACCAAAGGCGATGATCTTCAAGATACATTCCAGGGAAAACATGGAGGTGAAGACAATATTGAGGCATTTCAGCATATCTTCGTAGGGTTCGGGGGCGCCATAGAACTAAATCAAAGAAAGGGGAGGGGAAGAAAAGAGAACTTTCAGCAAGCGGAAAAAATGGGTCAAAATTACTCCAACGGGCCTCCCCAGGAATCGCCCCAGCTGTTGCTCACCTTCATCATGAGCACGATGGTGTTCAGCGCAATCAGGACCATGATAAAGTACTCGAAAGGAAGGGACACCACGAACTTCCACATCCTGTACTGGAAGGACTGCTTGTTTTGGGGCATGTAGCGGGTTAAAGGCTTGGCGCTGATGGCAAAATCTATGCAGGCCCTCTGCGCGGGAAGAGGAACAGCAAGGTGAAAAGAGAAAGCCACAAGAACACAATCTTACTTCTCCCTCCTCCTGGCCTTCTTCCCAAGCAGGGCTGTCAAATTCAATTTCACTTCCTATCAAGGTTGTGTTTGACCTCAGGGTGGGTGTGGTCAGGGTGGGCGTGGCCAGAATGACATCACCCGTGTCGGGGTGGCCAGAGTGATCTGCCAGAGAAAACGGGTTCCCGAGCTCCATTTTTGGCTGCGACAGCCTCCTGCAACCTGTTCCGGCCTAGGCTTCCCAAGATCATGAAGCCGACTCCTCGTCCCGACAAAAAATTCTTTTATTTAGGTTACAGGGAATTCCTCTCCTGCAAAGTCCATTCCCCTTTCGCTCCTCTTTTATTCCCTATGGGATTAAAATTCACCTTCCACCTGTGGCCTTACTCCCATGTCGACCCCTGTTCTTTAGCTGTTCCCTTCGCCTGGCAACTCTGCGCATGCGCACACTGGGAACAGGCTCCAGCTGTTCCTCTGCCTCACTGATGTCTGACTCTGAAGGCAGCCAATAACTGTTGGAGGGCCCTGGCCCCACTCTCTGCCTCTGGCACAGAACCCTCCTCAGAGCCTTCCCCAGACTCCAGCACCGTGTTCCTCTCCCCAACCTCTTCGCTGTCCGAATCTGCCACCAGCTCCACTGTCCGCTGGTGGGCCACAACCCTCTGTCAGAGAAACCAGAGCTCTGTTTTCACTGGCATCGGCACTGTGGGCTGGCCCTTCGCCTTTTCCAGGATGGCCCCATCAGCCAGATTGAAACACCCCACAGACTGGATCCCCCCGCCGGGTGGTTTGATACCCCTGTTCCGAACCATCAGTTCTTTGGACTTGCAATTACAGAAAATAGTTGGCTGCACATTTCATGTCACGATCTGATCGGCTTTGAGATGTGAGCCGATCTCTGCAGCTGGACCAACAGCATGGGTGAAGCAAGAAAATCTTGGAAACAAGGCATGATTCTCCCCTCCCCAAAATGTTCTGAAACCTTTTGCTACTCAATGTTCAACTCAACCGCGTAATCAGTGGTGGGTTGCTAATCCCGTTCCAACCGGTTCGGTTGGAATGGGGCCGGCGGCGTCCTCGTGCAGGTGCGCAGTTCACACATGCGTCTTAGCGCCTGTGTGATGCTCCAGCTGCTCGTGGAGAATCGCGCAGGCGCTGTATGTGCCCTGCGCCTGCGTGGAAGCGCAGAAGCCTTCAAAGACCGGTAAGGAGCGCGGGCGGGCGGGTGGGCCCTTCGCTGTTCCCGGAAGTTACTTACTTCTGGGTTCGCCGATCAACTGGTTTGTGGGGATCACCGCGAACCGGTTGAAACCCACCCCTGCGCGTAATCCTAGAGAAAGGGGAACTGCGTGCCATGTCTCCAATCAGAACAAGTACCTCGTTTTTCTCCAGGCTGCATTCAGACATCACTTTGTCTCCCTGTTCTTGGAAAGTGATGATGATCAGAGCTACAAAAATGTTCACAAAGAAAAATGGGAAGACGACAAAATAGACGACATAAAAGATGGACATCTCCATCCGATAGCCAGGACTCGGGCCTTGGTTTTCATACGTGGCATCCACGGAGTGCTTCAAAACACTGTGGAAGGGAGGGAGGGAGGGAGGGAGGGAGGAAGGGAGGGAGGGAGAAAGAAAGGAAGAAGAAGGAAGAAAGGAAGAAAGGAAGAAGAAGAAAGAAAGAAAGAAAGAAGAAAGAAGAAAGAAGGAGAAAGGAAGAAAGAAAGAAAGAAAGAAAGAAAGAAAGGAAAAGGTAGAGAGAAAGAAAGAGGAATGAAGGAAGGAGATGTGGAAGGGAAGGAAGGAAGGAGAAAGAAAGGAAGGATGGAAGAAATAAAGAAAGGTGAAAAGAAAAAAAGAGGCAGAAAGAAACAGAGAAAGGAAGGAAGGAGATGTGGAGGGGAAGGAAGGAGAAAGAAAAGAAGGAATGATGGAAGAAAGAAAAGTAAAAAGAAAGAAAGAGTGAGAAGGAAAGAAAGGTAAAAAGAAAGAGAAAAAGAAAGGAAGGAGATGTGGATGGGAAGGAAGGAGAAAGGAAGGAAGGATGGAAGAAAGAAAGGTAAAAAGAAAGAGTGAGAGGGAAAGAAAGGTAGAAGAGAGAAAGAAAGATAGAAAGAAAGAGAAAGAAAGAAAAGAAAGAGGAAGGAAAGAAAGAAGAAAAAAGATAGAAAGAAAGAAAGCAAGGACAGAGAAAGAAAGAAAAAAAGAAAGAAAGAAAGGAAGGAAGGAAGGAAGGCAGGAAGGCAGGAAGGAAGGAAGGAAGGAAGGAAGGGAAGATGAGATCAAGGTAAGTTTTCAAATTCACGAAAAAAACCAAGGAAGTTTTTCTCACCCTTGAGAAATAAGGCCAAGGATGACCAAGGACGCCAACTCACGTGGGCCAGCCTTCTCCAGTGGAGACGGTGAAGAGGGTCAACAGAGCCCAGAGAACGTTGTCATAGTGGAAATCGTATTTCTTCCACTGCCTCGGCTGAGCTTCCACTTCATCCTTCTCGTAAGCCAGATACTGGCCCCTGGAAGAGGCAAAACAAGGGGTTTAAACAAGCCACGTATCGACGCATGTCAAAACTGGGTTTGGTTTTCTCAACAGGGTTTTCACCAGCAATTCACCCGGGTTAAAGTTATTCATTTGGCTATTTCCCACTGGAAATCGGACGCTTTGCAATTCATCAGCGAAGGAATCTCTGGATAAATGTAAGCACTCCAAATGACCCTTGAGTTCTTCAGCCAAGTAAGGGAACTCTCTAAAATAGGAAGCATATTAAACCTATCTAAGAGTTCCTGTATAAGTGTGTGTTTCTGTGTCTCTGTGTGTGAGAGAGACAGAGACAGAGAGACAGAGACAGAGACAGAGACAGACAGACACACACACACACACACACACAGAGAGAGAGAGAGAGAGAGAGAGAGGGAGAAAGAGAAAGAGAGAGAGAATAACAGTCACTTCATCTTGCATTGTTTTCTGAAGTAAATTAGAATTTGGTTTGTCTAATGAAAAGAAGGACCAGGGTAGACACGAGAGCAGTCTTCCAATATCTCAGGGGTTGCCCCAAAGAAGAGGGAGTCAACCTATTCTCCAAAGCACCTGAGGGCAGGACAAGGAGCAATGGGTGGAAACTAATCAAGGAGAGAAGCAACCTAGAACTAAGGAGAAATTTCCAGACAGTTAGAACAATTAACCAGTGGAACAACTTGCCTCCAGAAGTTGTGAATGCTCCAACACTGGAGGATTTTAAGAAGAGATTGGACAACCACTTGTTGGTTGAAATGGTATACAGTAGGGTTTCCTGCCTGGGAAGGAGGTTGGACTAGAAGACCTCCAAGGTCCCTTCCAACTCTGTTACTCTGCTATGGAAAGTCCTGGAGCAGTCTGTTTGTAGGACTGTTTTACATTCTTAAAGGTAAAGGTTCCCCTCGCACATCTGTGCTAGTCGTTCCCGACTCTAGGGGGTGGTGCTCATCTCCGTTTCAAAGCCGAAGAGCCAGTGCTGTCCGAAGACGTCTCTGTGGTCATGTGGCCGGCATGACTCAACGCCAAAGGCGCACGGAACATTGTTCCCTTCCCACCAAAGGGGGTCCCTATTTTTCTACTTGCATTTTTTACGTGCTTTCGAATGGCTAGGTTGGCAGAAGCTGGGACAAGGAATGGGAGCTCAGTCTGTGATGCGGCACTAGGGACTCGAACCGCCGAACTGCCAACCATTCTGATCGACAAGCTCAGCGTCTTAGCCACTGAGGCACAGTGTCCCTTTGCATTCTTGCATTCTTAATAAAGATAGGGTCATTTTTCTTCCCTTAAAAACAATGATTATCTCCTCTGGCTACATGGAGACCTGGAAGCGTTTGCATCCACTCCAGCCCTGCCCTAACCTGCCATTAGATTGTGGCACCTGCAGTCTTTCTCCAAGTCCTTCGATTCATCGGTGCAGTAGAAGAACCGTCCTTTGAAGAGCTGCACCGCAATGACGGCGAAGATGAACATGAAGAGCATGTAGACAATGAGGATGTTGAGAACGTTCTTTAGGGAGTTCACCACGCAGTCGAAGACCGCCTGTGCCAAAGGGAGCAAAAAGACCGGTTCGGAATCATCAGAAAATCACGCTCAGATTTTCAACCTACCATTCCTCTAGTACAGGTTCGGATTGGTTCTCCCGAACCAGCAGTAAAAAAATGCTACCAGTTCGCCTGAATTGGTAGTAAAAAATGCTACCGGTTCACCTGAATTGGTAGTAAAAAATGCTACCGGTTCGCCTGAATTGGTAGCAAAAAATGCTACTGGTTCGCCCAAACCAGCAGTAAAAAAATGCTACCTGTTCACCTGAACAAGTACTAAAAAATGCTACCCGTTCCCCTGAATTGGTAGCAAAAAATGCTACTGGTTCGCCCAAACCAGCAGTAAAAAAATGCTACCTGTTCACCTGAACAAGTACTAAAAAATGCTACCCGTTCCCCTGAATTGGTAGCAAAAAATGCTACTGGTTCGCCCAAACCAGCAGTAAAAAAAATGCTACCGGTTCACCTGAACAAGTACTAAAAAATGTTACCATTCACCCGAACCAGCAGGAAAGAAATGCTACCGGTTCACCTGAATTGGTAGTAAAAAAGTGATACCATTTGCCTGAATTGGTAGTAAAAAAGTGCTACCATTCGCCTGAATTGGTAGTAAAAAATGCTACCATTTGTCTGAATTGGTAGTAAAAAGTGCTACCGGTTCACCTGAATTGGTAATAAAAAATGCTACCCGTTCCCCTGAATTGGTCGCAAAAATGCTACTGGTTGTCCTGAATTGGTAGTAAAAAATGCTACTGGTTCGCCCAAACCAGCAGTAAAAAAATGCTACCTGTTCACCAGAACAAGTACTAAAAATGCTACCGGTTCGCCCAAACCAGTAGTTAAAAATGCTACCGGTTCGTCCGAACCAACAGTAAAAATGCTACCGGTTTGCCTGAACCAGTAGTAAAAAAAGCTTTCCGGCTTTAAAAAAAAAAGGATTTCCTGCTTCCTAGCTAATCTAAATTGTGCGGCACAGTGGATTCCGTCCCCCCTCACTGTTCTACCTTTGCAGGCGTGCTCTGTAGCAGGCACCACCCATCCGCCCAGATGTCATCACATCCGCTTTTGACTCTCTGCGCAAGCGCAGAAGTCCCTGCGCATGCACGGAGGTTGCACATGCAAGCGCTCTCTCTCTCGCACGCTCACATTTGCAAACCGGTAGCCAAGGTAAGTAGATTTCACCCCTGCTCTGGTAGTCTTAAGTCAGTGGTACGATTCCACGCCTTACCTTCAGTTTGGGTAGACGCTTGATGGTTTTCAACGGGCGAAGGACCCGTAGCACACGGAGGGACTTAATGGTGTTAATATCCTTCCCTTTGTTCCCTCTGCAAAATAAAAAAATAAAAACCATGACAGCAAGAAGAGGATTTGGTTTAACTCACTGCAAAGTCATCACTGCTAGGAAAATATAGAGCATTCCCCCCCTCCCGATCTGCTCTATCCGTGATGGTGAACCTATGGCATGGGTGCCAGAGGTGGCCTGCAGAGCCCTCTCTGTGGGCATCCGCACCATGGCCAGCTGCTCTTCTGGATCCCAGGGTGCACATGCGTATTTCCAGCCACCGGAACGGCCTGAAAACAGCCATTTTCCGGGCATTTCCAGGCTGTTTTTCAGCTCTCTGGCGGAAAAAACAAGAAAGTGGCTTGAAAATGCCCCCCAAAATAGTCCGAAAACAGCCTGAAAACAGTGCAAAAATGACCCCAAATCAGCCAAATAAGAGGCATGTGAACGCCAGTGAGCTGGTCTTTGGGTTTCCGGTGCTTTTGCACTGACGAAGACCAGTTGGCCAGTATGCATTCATACATGTTCCGGTTTGGGCACTTGGTGCCGAATAGGTTTGCCATCACTGTGCTATATTTTCCCCTCTCTTGGCAGCACCCCCAAATCCAACATCTTCTCTTCTCCTGTGCACAGAAATCAAGCACAATTCGGAAAAGCACCACCGAAAGATTCCCGGCTTTTGAATTTTGTTCACCCTGGGAGCAGCGTCTTTGTTTTCATGCCAGTATCGTTCTCCCCACTTCCACCACCACCACCACCACCACCACCACCACCACCTTCTTCCCCGGTTGCAAACGGCCCAGCCGACAAACGCAAGGCGCTGGAATGGTCGACGGACATTCCATCAAATGACATAAAACTGCGCTCAATTTTATCTCATTCGGGGGATTGAATCAAGCTTCGGGACTCAAAGAGTTGGGCGGCGTGCTCCGAGGTGGTGGCCGCCGTTCACACTCGTTGCCTTAAATAAGCCCCCGCTTTGCATACGTGGCCATACGGGGATCTTCCTGTACAAAAAACTAAATAATTGTTTCTCCCAAAGAGACAGGAATGCCATCCACAGTTCCAGTCGCAATTAATGGCAAGATCGAGGCATTCCGAGAACAGAAAGAGGGCTATTTTGCCACGGGGCGGATGGGGACAATTGAACAATTTAATCATTCCCAATAAATAAATAATATTTCTTTTGTCATTCCCGTTTCGTTCTGTCCTTCCTTTTGCATCCGTACTTTAACAGCAATAGCGCTTAGACTTATATACCGCTTTGCAGGGCTTTTACAGCCCTCTCTAAGCAGTTTACAGAGTGGGGCTATTTCCCCCCCAATAATCTGGATCCTCATTTTGCCAACCTCGGGAAGGATGGAAGGCTGAGTCAACCTTGAGCCAGTCAGGATCGAACTCCTGGCAGTGGGCAGAATTAGCCTGCAATACTAAATTCTAATCCCTATGCCACCAGGGCTCTAGAATAGGAATAGGAATAAAAGAAATAGCAATAGCACTTAGACTTATATACTGCTTTATATTGCTTTTACAGCCCTCTTTAAGTGGTTTACAGAGTCAGGCTCTTTCTTTCTTTCTTTCTTTCTTTCTTTCTTTCTTTCTTTCTTTCTTTCTTTCCTTCTTTCCTTCCTCCTTCCTCCTTCCTTCCTTCCCACTTAGACTTATATGCTGCTTCACAGTGCTTTACAACTCTCTCTAAGTGTTTTACAGAGTCAGGCTCCTTCCTTCCTTCCTTCCTTCCTTCCTTCCTTCCTTCCTTCCTTCCTTCCTTCCTTCCTTCCTTCTTTCCCACTTAGACTTATATACCTCTTCATAATGCTTTTACAGCCCTCTCTAAGTGGTTTACAGAGTCAGCCTCTTGCCCCCAACAATCTGGGTCCTCATTTTACCCACCTCGGAAGGACAGAAGGTTGAGTCAACCTTGAGCCAGGTCAGGATTGAACGCCTGGCAGTGGGAAGAGTTCGCCTGCAGTGCTACGTTCTAACCACTGCCCTACCACGGCTCTAGTCTTTGTAACTGCGAATGGCCTCTGAATGAACTGTGGACAGTTGAGGACTTCCTTTAAACTCCTTCTTGGTCTTTGCCCACCCAGTTGAGCAAACTCAGCTCCAGTCTCATCTCGCCAAGGATCCCCGATGGCCACCTTGGATCGCATGCCGCTCAAACCATGCGGATCCACGGAATCAACCGACGGCTTGCGTGCCCATCATGGGAAGCAGCCCCAAGATGCTGGGCCAGTCATGCAGAAGAATGGATTTCAAGAAATGGGCATGATGGTTAGATGAGGAACACTTTGGAGATGGAATACAGAACAACCGAGTTGGAAGGGGTCTTGTAGGTCATCTAGTCCAGGGGTTTCCAACCTTGGAAACTTTAAGCCTGGTGGACGTCAACTCCAGAAATTCTGGGAGTTAACGTCTGCCAAGTTTAAAGTTGCCAAGGTTGGAGACCTCTGATCTAGTCCACCACCACCACTACCCCTGTCCAAGCAGGAGACTCTACACCATTTCTGAACAGATGGCAGTTCAATCCCTTCTTGAAAGCCTCCAGTGTTGAAGCTCCACAACTTCCGAGGGCAACTTCTGTTCCATGGGTTCATTGTTCTCACTGTCAGAAACATTCCTCCTTATTTCTAGATAGAATCTCTCCTTGGTCAGTTTCCATCAGTTCTGAAGAACTGAAATGGAGAAGCAAAATAACTTCAGGAAAGAACTGTTCTGACCTGGGCTTCCCGAGAGCATGAAGCAAACTCCTTGTCCCAACAAAAAAAACCTTTTATTAATTGGCTCATTCTGCTCATTCACATCCAGTAAAGTCTTTCAAAGGAGGATTTACGGTCACAGACTTTATCTGGCTTGGAGAGCTGCCAGGCTGATATCTGCAAAACCTGGCAAGAAGTCTCGGAGAGTCAGGAACCAATGAAGCGAACTAATGGCCTCCTGCAAACTCCACTCCCCTTTCGCTCCTCTTTTATTTCCTCTGGGAGGGGCCATTCATCGTCCACCTGTGCCCTTACTCCCAAGTCAACCCATGTTCCTTAGCTGTTCCCTTTGTCTGGCAACTCTGTGCATGTGCACACTGGGAACAGGCTCCAGCTGTTCTTCTGCCTCACTGATGTCTGACTCTGAAGGCAGCTGATAACTGTCAGATGGCTCTGGCCCCCTCTCTGCCTCCGACACAGAGCCCTCATCCGAGCCTTCCCCAGACTCCAGGACTGGCCCATCTTCCTCCCCAACCCTCCTCACTGTCTGAATCTGCTGCCACCTCCACTGGCTGCTGGCGGAGCACAATACAAAAAATAAGTCCAGTTGCCTCTTGGAAAAAATAAAGGCACCTCTGGGAGAATCTCCATAGACTTCCTTAAAGGACCTATTTCTTGAGCATACCCAATGACCATGAATTAGGTTCAGTAGAAAGACTGGACTGGACCTGCCCCTGATCTCCTTGTTTCTGCTTTGAGAAGGTTCAACGGTTGTTGGTGAAACAGATCTCCCAAAGAAAGAAGCAGAGGATGCTCCATTGGTTAAGTCATGGTGGGAATGAAAGATCAGGGAATCATGGATTCCCAGCAGAATATCTGAAGACCGGGGACTATAGGTTGCCCCTTCCCAATTTGGAGGGAATGAGTCATTTGAGCTTTGCAGCAGACTATGAAGGACAAGATGGGTGAGGGCACTCAATGGAATGATGGCAACATGGATGGACACGAAGGTTTCGGCTGCGGGCATCTTCAGGCAATAACAACGCTACAAGGAAGAGCAATAATATATTACCCAATGAAACTCCTATGGAGACGATCCCAGGGAAAGGAAAACACAGAGAAAGAGTAGAGTCACAAGGAAGACAATAATCTGAACAAAACCCCGCAACACACACACACACACACACACACACACACACTGGTTGTGTTTCCAGGAAAGAAGCCCCTCTACTTCCTGTCCTTTCAAGCGGGGACAAACAGGTGAGAATTTCGAGTCCGCATCTATCCACCCTCCTGGGTAACCAGGAAGAATAAAATACATATACTTGTGTTCATTATCACCAAAATAACACATTTCTTTTTTACATTTTACAGAATACAGAATAGCAGAGTTGGGAAGGACCTTGGAGATCTTCTAGTCCAACTCCCTGCTTAGGCAGGAAACCCTACACCACTTCAGACAAATGGTTATCCAACATCTTCTTAAAAACCTCCAGTGTTGGAGTATTCACAACTCCTGGAGGCAAGTTGTTCCACTGGTTAATTGTTTTCATTGTCAGGAAATTTATCCTTAGTTCTAAGTTGCTTCTCTCCTTGATTAGTATCCACCCATTGCTTCTTGTCCTGCCTTTAGGTGCTTCAGAGAATAGCTTGACTCCCTCTTCTTTGGGGCAGCCCCTGAGCTATTGGAAGACTGCTATCCTGTCTCCCCTAGTCCTTCTTTTCATTAAACTAGACATTCCCAGTTCCTGCAACCGTTCTTCCTATGTTTTAGCCTCCAGTCCCCTAATCCTCTTTGTTGCTCTTCTCTGCACTCTTTCCAGAGTCTCCACATCTTTTTTTACATTGTGGCGACCAAAACTGGATGCAGTATCTTGGTCACTTTCAATCTAACTGATGCAGGGCTGGGATATAAAAGTGAAGAGTGGATTCAAAGAGATTCATCCATCCCATTGGTTCAAACCTTTTAAATAATTCCCAGCTTCCCAAGCAAGTTGTGTCTCACAAGTGCTTTCCCTCCATTGGGGCAGAAATAGATGAAGTAGAAACTACTCTGAATGTTCCGAAGCAGAGTACATTTCTACTTCAAATAGTAAGTTTTCTTATAGCCCAGATTAGGAATGATCAACTCCAAAGCAAACATTAGTTTGTTCACCCCCCAAAAAACAAACAATTAAGATGGTTAAAACAAACCTTGTGTTGTGTCTGTAAAATATTCTAAACTTGGTTAGTTTTACCTTGGCTATCCCCCCCCCAAAAAAACCAGCTCAATCGTGAGTGAGTTTTAACAAACAGTATTGTGCGAACCAAGAATTTCATTCATTCAGCCAATGGGCCCAGAATATTGCAGAAAAACAAGTGAGATGAAGAAGGGAGCGGAGAAGTTACAGGAAAGGGAATTTGTTGCAGATGTCTACCAGAACGTGATTCTGACGGAAAAATTAATTCCATCGTAGAAGAAATGACAATGGCGAACAGAATAAAAACATTTGACTGAGAAGGATAAGATTCCCCAAAAAGGA
>NC_045556.1:37011187-37063687 GCF_009769535.1 Thamnophis elegans | reverse complement strand
AAGATTCTTACCTTTATCACCATCTCAAAGGTAAAGACACCTGTAAATATATAATCCAGGTACTTGAGAGCCTGAAAACAGAAAGAGCAGTTCAAAAGTTAAAAGGCGCCGGAGTAAATTGAATCCAAAGAAAAATACATTATAACAATGGCCTTTATATACCGCTTCACAGTGCTTTACAGCCCACTCTAAGTGGTTTACAGAGTCAGCCTCTTGCCCCCAACCATCTGGGTCCTCATTTTACTCACCTCGGAAGGGACGGAAGGCTGAGAACTTTGAGCCGCTCAGGATCAAACTACTGGCAGTGGGCAGAATCAGCCTGCAATATTGCATTCTAACCACTCTGCCACCATAGCTCCTAACGCAACATCCAATTAGCTACAACAATAGCAATAGACTTATATACCGCTTCGTAGTGCTTCCCAGCCCTCTCTAACTCTGCCGACTGCCACCAGTTAGATCCTGACCCGCTCAAGGTTGACTGAGCCTTCCACCTTTCTGAGGTTGAGGACCTGGATTGTTGAGGGGGGGGGCAAATATGTTGACTCTGTAAACTGCTTAGCGAGGGCGGTAAGGCACTGTGAAGCGGTATAGAAGTCTATTGCTGTTGCCGTCGCTGATTGGATGCTGAATCAGGGGCCGTTGTGGCGCAGTGGTTAGAATGCAGTATTGCAGGCTGACTCTGCCCACTGCCAGCAGTTCGATCCTGACCGGCTCAAGGTTGACACAGTGTCAAGGCTGCTTCACTTAATAACCAAGAAAGAAACCACTCAACTCCATTTTGCAGAATTAAGAGTATTTTTACTGATTATAAATAAATAGAAGCTAAGCAAAGCTGGATCTGAGCAAAAGTGCGCGAAAGCATTTGATATCAATACATGATTCATTCCCCTCCCCTTGGTAACCCCAGTCCATAGTCCAATCCAATATCTCCACAGATGTCAGGTGGGAGACATCTTCAAAAATCATCATCAGGTTGGTATGCCGGACAGTTGGCCTTGGCGGGAAACTCCCCTCCTTGCCACATGAGCAATAGATGGTGAGAACCACTCCCAATTAACAGTCCTCCTGTACAGATTATTTCCCACACCCAAATACCGTGGCCCCCTCCCCATTTCAATGGCAGCCGAAAAGCAAGCAGCAAAACAGAGGCTGACACATGGCCTTCCATCCCTCCGAGGTCGATAAAACGAGGACTCAGATTGTACCCAGTATGCTAACACTATAAGCCACAGGGTTGTAAAGCACTATGAAGTGGTATATAAGTCTAACTAATAGCGATTGCTATTGGTGCCCACTGGTGCTTGGTCGGAGATTCTAGACAGAAGCCAGTTTTGGAAAACAATTATTTGTAAGAATGGAAGAGCTCAAGAGGCATCCCTTTCTTCTAGGAAATTGTGATATGCATTGAAGAGGAATTACATCCCTTTTGGGTGGCCTGGTTGCCTTGGCAACAGGAATCAGTTCCATCTCCATCCCACACTCAAGCAGCAAAAACTGCAAGTCGAATGCCTGATAACAGGAACCCAAGAAACATGCAGAAGGCGGCAAGGCTGAGAGCCATGGTGGTGCAGTGGTTAGAATGCAGCATTGCAGGCTAATTCTGCTGACTCCCGATTGCCAGAGGTTCGGCAGTTTGATGCTGACCGGCTCAAGGTTGACTCAGCCTTCCATCTTTCCGAGCTTGATAAAACGAGGACCCAGGTTGCTGGGGGCAAGAGGCTGACTCTGTAAACCACTTAGAGCCGAGGTGGCGCAGTGGTTAAATGCAGCACTGCAGGCTACTTCAGCTGACTGCAGTTCTGCAGTTCGGCGGTTCAAATCTCACCGGCTCAGGGTTGACTCAGCCTTCCATCCTTCCGAGGTGGGTGAAATGAGGACCCGGATTGTTGTTGGGGGCGATATGCTGACTCTGTAAACCGCTTAGAGAGGGCTGAAAGCCCTATGAAGCGGTATATAAGTCTAACTGCTATTGCTATTGCTATTAGAGAGGGCTGTAAAGCACTATGAAGCTATATATAAGTGCTATTGCTATTGCTCTTCCTTTTCTCCTTCCTTCCTTCCTTCCTTCCTTCCTGCCTGCCTGCCTGCCTGCCTGCCTGCCTTCCTGCCTGCACAGTGGTTAGAATGCAGTGTTGCAAGCTAACACTGCCCACTGTCAGAAGTTAGATACTGACCAACTCAAGGTTGACTCAGCCTTCCATCCTTCTGAAGTCAGTCAAATGGGGACCCATTTTATTGGGGGCAATAAGATGACTCTGTAAACCACTTAGAGAGGGCTGTAAAGTACTGTGAAGCGGTATATAAGTCTAAGGGATATTGCTATTGCTATTGCTATTCTATTCTAAATTTCTATTCCATTCCATTCTACCTTACCCTACCCTACCCTAAGCAATATGCTGACTCTGTAAACCACAGAGAGTGTAGAAAGTGGTATATAAGTCTAAGGGCTATTGCTATTGCTATTGCGATTCTATTCTATTCTAAATTTCTATTCCATTCTATTCCATTCTATTCCATTCTATTCCATTCCGTTCTACCCTACCCTACCCTAAGCAATATGCTGACTCTGTAAACCACAGAGAGTGTAGAAAGTGGTATATAAGTCTAAGGGCTATTGCTATTGCTATTCTATTCTAAATTTCTATTCCATTCTATTCCATTCCATTCTACCCTACCCTACCCTAAGCAATATGCTGACTCTGTAAACCACAGAGAGTGTAGAAAGTGGTATATAAGTCTAAGGGCTATTGCTATTGCTATGCTATTCCATTCTATTCCATTCCGTTCTACCCTACCCTACCCTAAGCAATATGCTGACTCTGTAAACCACAGAGAGTGTAGAAAGTGGTATATAAGTCTAAGGGCTATTGCTATTGCTATTCTATTCTAAATTTCTATTCCATTCTATTCCATTCCGTTCTACCCTACCCTACCCTAAGCAATATGCTGACTCTGTAAACCACAGAGAGTGTAGAAAGTGGTATACAAGTCTAAGGGCTATTGCTATCTTCAGCTCCACCCCAATGAAGAGACCTTCCTCTAGAGTTGGACAGCTTCCCGCAACTCATCCCGCAACTCTCAACTCTCACCTCATTTCTGGGCGACTCCGCTTGAACAGGGTCCTCGGCGGCCAGGGCGATGCTGCTGAGCGCGATAACGAAGAGGATGACCATCTCGAAGTAACGCATGTTGACAATGTAGTGACAGAGGCACCGGATCCTGCAGAGGAGCCAAACAGAGGAGTGAGAGAGGAAAGGCCCCACCGCACAAGGCCCGCATCAAAGCGACCATGTTGGCTATTGGAAAGTTGATACCACATTGCTATTTTGCAGACATCATTGCAACGTGAAAGGCTGGGGGTCAACATCTGGGTTGCTGGGTTAACTACGAGGCTCTAGTACAGCCTCCAGTGTGATAGAGATGCTTCTGCAGCAACATTGAAATTGTTGTATATTCCTTCCCTGACAAACCAATTCAGCCTGCACTCAACAAGGGCGTAGTCAGGAATCTGATGAGTTTGGTGATTGTTTGAAAGTACATTATGTTGAGAACTCAGCAGGCCTTCTATCTATCTATCTATCTATCTATCTATCTATCTATCTATCTATCTATCTATCTATCTATCTATCTATCTATCTGTGTCTGTCTGTCTGTCTGTCTGTCTATCTATCTATCTATCTGTGTCTGTCTGTCTGTCTGTCTGTCTGTCTGTCTATCTATCTATCTATCTATCTGTGTCTGTCTGTCTGTCTGTCTATCTATCTATCTATCTATCTATCTATCTATCTATCTATCTATCTATCTATCTATCTCTGTATCTATCTCTACAATGTAACATCTGTCTGTCTGTCTGTCTGTCTGTCTGTCTGTCTGTCTATCTATCTATCTATCTATCTATCTATCTATCTATCTATCTATCTCTGTATCTCGCTACAATGTAACATCTATCTATCATCTATCTATCTATCTATCTCTGTATCTCACTACAATGTAACATCTATCTATCATGTATCTATCATGTATGTATGTATGTATGTATATCTATCTATCTATCTATCTATCTATCTATCTATCTATCTATCTATCTATCTATCTATCTATCTATCTATCTATCTATCTCTGTATCTATCTCTACAATGTAACATCTGTCTGTCTGTCTGTCTGTCTGTCTGTCTGTCTGTCTGTCTGTCTGTCTATCTATCTATCTATCTATCTATCTATCTATCTATCTATCTATCTATCTATCTATCTATCTCTGTATCTCACTACAATGTAACATCTATCTATCATGTATCTATCATGTATCTATCTATCTATCTATCTATCTATCTATCTATCTATCTATCTATCTATCTATCTCAATCATCTACAACTATCTCTATTTCTCTAGTTACAATGTATCCTCTCTCTGTGTCTCTGTGTCTCTCTCTCTCTCTGTCTCTCTCTCTGTCTCTCTCTCTCTCTCTCTGAGCCTTACACTGTGTTTGGGGGTCTTCCAATGTAAGTGAGCAGGGCTTCCTCTCCTTCTACCTACCAAGCCCCTCCTAAATCCCTGCTTATCAAGGGGTGACTTACGGGTTGGTTGGGCTTAAGACGAACATGGAGCTGTAGGGAAGGATCGGCTTGGGTGGACTGTTGGCCATCTCATCTTCAGCATCCATGTCCTTCTTCTCTTCCATTTTGGCTTCAAATTCAACGTTGTTCACTAAAGGGTTGACAAAGATAACACTACATCTCAAAATGAGAGCTTCTGAATAGGGTTGGAGCATAGTATTTTGTTGCTGTGGCCAAGAACAAACTAGCCACTTCTATTTTGTGAATAAAACCCGAACAAATTGGTCGTTTCTTCTAGGTATTTGTCCTTGACGGAAACAAGACTTATATATTGCTTCATGGTGCTTTCACAACCCTCTCTAAGCAGTTTACAGAGTCAGCCTCTTGCCCCCAACAATCTGGGTCCTCATTTGACCCACCTCAGAAGGATGGAAGGCCGAGTCAACCTTGAGCCGGTCAGGTTTGAACTGCTGACAGTCGGCACAATTAGCCTGCTATACTGCATTCTAAGCACTGTTCTACCAAGGCTCCTAACACCAATACCACTAGCACTTAGACTTACATACTACTTCCTACTGCTTTTAAAGCCCTCTCTAAGCAGTTTACAGAGTCAGCATATTTTCCCCAAACAATCTGGGTCCTCATTTGAGGACGGAAGGCTGAGTCAACCTTGAACCTGGTGAGATTTGAACTGCCAAATTGCAGGCAGGCAGCAGAAGTAGCCTGCAGTACCGCAGTCTGACCACTGAGCCACCGCAGCTCATAAATTCTGGGCTCAAAGGAGCTTCTGATGTTCGAAACACTCACTTGGTATGACGGAAGCCTCCCCGGGGGGAGCGGTGACGGTGACGGGAATGTTCACAGGGGCAGCTTTGTCCAAAGAGGGTTGACCCATACGCGTGACGTTCTTCTGGTTGTCCGCATCTTCCGGCTGCTCCGGCACCCTCTGCAGGCAGGTGCTGGGCAAGGTGTGCAAAGGGACCACAGTCACACTGATGCCTGCCTCGGTGTCACACTGTCCTTCTCTGCAGAGCAAGAACAAAGTTAAGGAATGATCCCATTTCTTCCATCCCAATGTTTTGGCTCACTGGCTTTCGACGGCATCCTTATGTTCTGAGCCAGGCTTCCTTAGAAGGCAAGAAGCTAAGTTTTCGTCCCAAGAAAACCTCTTTTATTTACACGGCTGTGAATTCCTTTAATTCACAGTCAGCAAGAGTTTTGCTCGGACGTGCGGTGAGGTTTATGGCTGGTGAGGCACTGACACAGGGGTTTCGATTTTTTTTAGACTTGTGGACTTCAACTCCCAGAATTCCACAGCCAGGAATGCTCAGTTCCTATTTAAAGCGACAGCATTTGTTTTTCTCCTTTGCGAAAAAGTTTTCCTTCATTCTTTTTCTTCTCAGACTAGATGAGGCACCTCGTTCTCCTGGCTCCTCCTGTAGAGGGCACTTTTTTAGAGGCTTTTTAAAACAGTTAAGCACTAAGCAGAGTCATCCACTGTGACTCTGGCAGCAACTAGCTCAGCCTTTTTCCTTTTACATTTTTTTTCCTTTTCATGATGACAGTGGTGAGGCTCTGCCTCCCCTGCCTCCCCTGACTGCACATCCCTGCTTTTTTTTTAAATATATTTTTATTCTTTTTAAACAAAACAACCCATACAAAACAAAGCAAGAGAAGAAAAAAGAACAATTTTCCTCCATTTCATCAAGCATGTAGTTTGGTTACAAGTTTCTGTGCATCGATTTTTAAATTTAGGATTAACATCACTGGTTTACATGAAACGTAACTGAATGTTTCACTGTCATTGAGCATTATGTGTTCAGATTACCATTAATATTCTTTCATTTGTAACAATCCTTATTTCCTTGAGTTCATAATTATCTATCAAATAAACAATGCGTCCTTAAAGTATTATAGTATCACCTATCTCTAAGGAGGAAAAGCGAAGATTGAAACAAAGAATTCCCATTGGTTTATAATATACATTCATATTTTCAATTGACCATAATGTCACCAATCATCCAGAATTCCAAGAATAGTTTCCCATTATTAATTATTAATCCATATAGTGGTTAAGTATTTCAATTCATAGCAATAGCAATAGAGGTTAGACTTATATACCGCTTTGTAGGGCTTTCAGCCCTCTCTAAGCGGTTTACAGAGTCAGCATATCTCCCCCACAGTCTGGGTCCTCATTTCACCCACCTCGGAAGGATGGAAGGCTGAGTCAACCTTGAGCCGGTGAGATTAGAACCGCTGAACTGCAGATAACAGTCAGCTGAAGTGGCCTGCAGTACTGCACCCTAACCACTGCGCCACCTCAGCTCTTCTTAATCATGTATATATCAATTGTTCCTTACATCATCATTGATCCGTTTAATATACAAAGAGCTTTCTAATATAAAATGGTCACTACATACAATTATACCAAAGTATTTAAATCATCCCACTCTTACATATTAAAATCATTATTGTCCTTTATATATCATATAAGTAGTACTCTATATCGTAACAGAAAAAATAAAAAAAGAAGGAAGCCTGGGTGAGGACAACCAGTCCCTATCTAGCCAACTCACCTTGGCTGAACGTTCTTGAGATCTTTTTTCCCCAACTCCCCTTCTTTCTCTCCGTTCTCCTTGTCCACCGACTCGTAGGTGGAGAGAGCCTTGTGCCGTATCTTGTGCCGTCTGTGGGGCTCTTCGCCCCCCTCCCCTTTGGAGCCAGGGTCCCCTTCTCGGTTGCCCGGCCTTGACCCTCCTCGGTGACGGGAACGTCGTTCCGTCTTGGTCCCGTTGACCGTTCCGTTGCCTTCTTTGACTTGTCGCTCAACCGGATGCCGATGGCCGCGGTGGCGGCGATGTTCCCTCTCAGCACCTTCTTCGACGGATCCCCGGCGGTGGTGATGCCTGCCGCCCTCCTGGCTTCTGTTGCGTTCGCTCTTCCCTTCTTTCCCACCCGCTTCGCCCACCTCTTTGCTACGACTCCGGTGCGGCCGGTGGCGTTCCTCCTTGTTGTTACCGCCAGCCAGTTCCCCGTTCTCTTCCTTGACGGCATTGCTTTTTTCCGTGTCTCCTGTTTTCTCCTTCTCACGATGGCGGTGGTGTTTCCTCAGAACCTCGTTGTTCTCAGGCGACGGGGCCTTCACCTGGTCCGAAGCCTCCTGACCCTCCGTGGGGCTCACGTCGTTGCCGTTGCCTCCGTGGCCTTCGCTCCTCGGCTCGACCACCAGAGGTCGGTCCATGTGAGTCTTCATATCCGGGCGGATGTGGAGGTTGGTGGCGTAGCGGACTCTGTCCTCCGGGTCCATCTCGTTGTACAAGGCTTCACAACTAGTGCGGAAGTTGTACACGCGGAGCTGGCTGGTCCTCTGTTCCCACACGGATTTGGATTTGATGGAATTCTGCTGTTTGCTACAGAAGAGAGAGGCAGAGAGGAATGTGGGAAGGGGAAGAGAAGAGTGGAAAGGGGAGGGAAGGGATTAGAGTTGGGAGACGGTACCTTTGCATTTGACAAAGCCAACGACGTGACTTTCATCTGGGACTTCCGGTCTCTCAAAGCTGAGAGAAAATGTGACCTGTGGAGATTCTCAGTCCTCCAGGCCGTGGTTGTGTCAAAGGTGCTTTTTTTTCTCCAAACGACAACTGGACTTTGTTTTCGAGTGGTACAGTGGCCTAGAGGTGGTGCTCTCGCCTCACAATAGGGAGGCTGTGAGTTCGATCCTGGGTAGAGGCTGATATTTCTCTCTCTCTGGGCACAATGAGAATATATCTGCTGAACAAAACTCCGCCCTGGCAACAGGGAAGGGCATCTGGCCACGAAACACTCTGCTAGCTCCATTCAGTTGCCCAGAGTCTACCCCGCAGGGGTTTATGGGGTCATTAAAAGATGATGAACTGGACTTTGTTTTTCCTTAAAGACGTTTCACTCCTCATTCGAGAAGCTTCCTCGGTTCTTCTAATTAAAGAGGCTTCTTGGATGAGAAGCAAAACGTCTTCAAGTAAAAAACAAAGTCCGGTTGCCTTTATGAAAAAAGCACCTTTGGGACATTGGCCATAACCACGACAAGATACACCGAAAGAGATGAATCTAATAGGAAAGGAAAAGCCCGAACTTTCCTCAAGCGGATCTGTACTGTAAAAGGAGAATATATGTCACTTAAGGATGACATGAGGGGTCCTTGGTGCTCTCTGAGCTTGGTTGTTTCCTCGTAGTTGTTTCTTGACCCAACTACGTAACATCATCAGTGCTGACAAGGATCAAAAGCCCCCCCAGATCTGTACAGAATATCCCACTTTTGAGGATTAAAACATGCCTAGCATCCAGGATTTAATGTAACTTCATGGTCCAATTTCCCAGCTGCAGGAAGGTAAAGTTTCCCCTCGCACATATGTGCCAGTCGTTCCCGACTCTAGGGGGCGATGCTCATCTCAGTTTCAAAGCCGAAGAGCCAGCGCTGTCCGAAGACGTCTCTGTGGTCATTTGGCTGGCATGACAAAATGTCAAAGACACACAAAACACTGTTCCCTTCCCACCAAAGGCGGTCCCTATTTCTTCTACTTGCATTTTTACGTGCTTTCGAACTGCTAGGTTGGCAGAAGCTGGGACAAGACACAGGAGCTCACTCCGTTATGCGGAGCTAGGGATTCGAACTGCCGGACTGCCGACCTTTCTGATCGATAAGCTCAGCGTCTTAGCCACCGAGCCACCACATCCAATTTCCCAGTTGCAAAAAACCTTCCTCTAACACCTCTCTTCTTTGATGGAGATTTTTTGGGGGGTTAACCCTGGGAATAAATCTCCCAGCAATTGAAGCATCTACTCTCTCTACACTCTTCAATCATCAGAAAAATATATAAAGTGGGAACAAGCTTTAGAAGTGAAAATAAATTCTACTCCTAATGGAGATTTGAAGAAAAGTGACATTATTTTCTCCGAGGATAGCATATCGGCTTTCCTGCTTTCTATCTCATGCTCAGTGGCATCGTACTTTCTGCCCCATAAGAACAGCTGGAAACTGTGTTTCCCAAAACAGTTATTTCAGCTACAGCTGGACCAGAAAAAAGATTTCCCCAACCCTCCACTGCTTTCTGACTGCTGAAAGCCTGAATAAAGGAGATATTTTTATAGTCACTTTTCAAGGGCAAGACTCCTCACGCAATATAACCCCATTCCCGAAAAGGTCCTTGGAAAAGTTATTTTGTGCTTAAAAATTTAAAAAGGAAGACATCAAGGAATGGCAATAAAATTTGACTTTAGCAATAGCAATAGCACTTAGCACTTAGACTTATATACTGCTTTAGAGTGCTTTTACAGCCCTCACTAAGTGGTTTACAGAGTCAGCCTCTTGCTCCCAAATAATCAGGGTCCTCATTTTACAGACCATGAAAGGATGGAAGGATGAGTCAACCTTGAGCCTGGTGGGATTCGAACTGCCAAATACCGGCAGTCAGCAGAAGTAGCCTGCAATACTGCATTCTAACCACTGCGCCACCACAGCTCCTAATGCAACATCCAATTAGCTACAATAGCAATATAGTTATATATCGCTTCATAGTGCTTTTACAGCCCTCTCTAAGTGGTTTTACAGAGTCAGCCTCTTGCCCCCAACAATCTGAATCCTCTTTTTACCTGACTTGGCAGGATGGAAGGCTGAGTCAACCTTGACCCTGGTGGGATTTGAACTGCTGAACTGCAGCTAGCAGTCAGCTGAAGTAGCCTGCAGTGCTGCACTCTAACCACTGCGCCATCGAGGCTCTTACCAGAAAGATAGATGTTAAAAATCTAAGCAAGTCTTACTCTAAGGAATCTGTGGCATAGCATGATGAATTTCTAATCACCATTATGAAATAAACCCCTTTATGGTAAAAGAAAAAAAATGGGTATGTTAAACTTGATAAAACCTGACTCTTAGCAACGCAGAGGTAATTAAATTAATGAAATGATGGGAAGTCTGAACGCCAGGCTCCTCTCATCAATTTTTCAATGAGTTAACTAAATTTTATTCTGAGTAATGGGGACGTAACAATGATTTCTCTTGCACTAGGAAATAAACGCAAGGGAATTTTCCTGAGACTGGCATCCAGGAGGAGAGAAGGGGTATTTTCTCTGTAAAAGAATGACAGAATAACAGAGTGGGAAGGGACCTTGGAGGTCTTCTAGTCCAACTCCCTGCTCAGGCAGGAAATCCAACACCACCCTATACCATTTCAATGGTCCAATCTCTTCTTAAAAGCCTCCAATGTTGGAGCACCGACAGATTCTGGAGGCAAGCTGTTCCACTGATAAATATCAGGAAATTTCTCTTTATTTCTAGGTTGCTTCTCTCCTTGATTAGTTTCCACCCGTTGCTTCTTGTCCTGCCCTCAGGTGCTTTGGAGGATAGCTTGACTCCCTCTTCTTGGGGGCAACCCCTGAGATATCAAAACCCTGCTATCATGTCTCTCCCATTCCTTCATTTCATTAAACTGGATCTACCCAATTCCCACAGCAGATCTTCATCATCCTTTTCTTCTTGAAACCTGCAAGATTCATGCACTTAGATGTGCTAGCTTACCCTGGACCTAGAACCCCAGAAGGAAAACCATTGGTCACTCCATCACCGATAGGAGGGTGGGACTCAAACACGTTGAACTGAGTGGGAAAACCCCTCGGCAGCATCCTCATAAAGGTAAAGGTTCCCCTCACACGTATGTGCTAGTCGTTCCCGACTCTAGGGGGCGGTGCTCATCTCCGTTTCGAAGCGGGCCACAAAAGAATAGATCCTTTCTTATCATCGCAGGTTGGCGGAGGGGGAAATACGAGGTGGGAAAATAGCTATTCCGTGGGGGGGTGGCAAAGCGTAGAACCAACCTTTTCATCACTAATCACGAAGAGCCATAAAGGAAGGAGGCGAAAGGGAAGAGGCAGGGGCAGAGGGAACATGCAAGGGCATGGATGTGGAGCCGGGGTGGGGGAGGGGAGGAGAAGAACATGAGAAGTACAAAGTCACACGTGGGGAAACGCTTGGAAGCAGCTCACAAAATGTTTGCAGGGACATGTTGCCCGATTGATGCTCCGTTATGAATTTCCAACAATGAGAGAGATGACTTAAAGCTGGGGAGGGAAACAGGGGAGGGAAAAGTTCTCTTTGGAATTTTTTTTTCATTTATAGATACCATATTTTTCAGAGTATAAGACGCACCTCCCCCCCCCTAAAAGAGTGTGGAAATGTTGATGCGTTTTATGCACCAAATACAGCCATTTCTGGCCTCCCGAAGCCTAGCCCACACATTCCCATTTTTTGCAAAAAAAACAGGCAGTTTTTTCAAAAAACAGGGGTATTAAAAATACTCCCATTTTTACAAAAAATGGCCAGTTTTACACAAAAATGAGGGCATTTTTGCCTCGCCCCCCACCCTGCTGAAGCCTGCAGAGTGCTGCTGGGTGCCAGGGAGGACAAAAACTTTTTCCCCCTTACTTACCTCTTCAAAATCTTGGTGCGTCTTATATACCGGTGCGTCTTATAGTCCGAAAAAATATGGTAGATAAGCTACATTGACTGAATATTGTATATGGAGGGCAACTCACGGTGAATTTACGCTGGAGAGCGACGAGCTGCGAGAAACAGACCCTCGAGTTTGCTTTACAAAACTGCACATGCGAGAAACAGAAGAATATAACAGTGAGAGGGGGGAAAAACCAAAACCACGGGAAAAACCTCTAAAGAGGAAAAAAAAGGAAGGGAAGGAGGGAGAGAGAGAGAGAGAGAGAGATATCGAAGGAGCATTTAACCGACTCCCGGAACCGAGAAGGTGCAGGCTGGGAACGTGCATTTTGGAAGGAGAATCGTGTCGGCAAACTTCAGGATAAGAATTTGGGATGAGCTGAGGGATCATCTGTTAAACCAAAGAGGGAAGGGGGAATAAAGCATAATTTAAACAAAAGAAAATTAAAACTGAAAAACAAGGGTTGAATCTGATGTTTTCTACAGCCTCTTTTTCCTCGCCAACATTGTATCCTGTAAACGTCACTCCTCGTGATTGACATTTCGATTCGGAGAACTGTGGGGTCTTTGGTGTCCTCAGCTGGGTGGTTCCCTGGCAGATGTTTCGTGACCCAACTAGGTGACACCATCAGTGCTAGAAGGGGGTCTGTGGAGAGGAGGAGGAGGAGGACTGTGGGGTCCTTGGTGCTCTCTAACTGGGGTGTTTTCTTGCAGATGTTTCATGACCCAACTATGTGACATTATCAGTGCTAGAAGGGGTTGGGATTTGCGGAGAGGAGGAGGAGAAAGTGAGATGGATGAGTTGGTTGGTTGGTTGGTTGAGAAGGAAGGATGGAAGGAAGGAAGGAAGGAAGGAGATGTGGAGAAGAAGGAAGGGAGGGTGGGTGAGAGGAAGGAAAGAGTGGAGGGGAAGGAAAGGAAAGAAAGGGAAGGAAAGGAAAGAGGGAGAAGGGAAGGAGTGAAGGAAGGAAGGAGATGTGGATAAGAAGGAAGGGAGGGTGGGTGCGAGGAAGGAAAGAGTGGAGGGGAAGGAAAGGAAAGGAAAGGGAAGGGAAGGAAAGAGGGAGAAGGGAAGGAGTGAAGGAAAGAAGGAGATGTGGAGAAGAAGGGAGGGAGGGTGGGTGGGTGGGTGGAAGGAAAGAGTGGAGGGGAAGGAAGGAAGGGAAAAAGGAAAGAAGGGAAAAAGGAAGAAAAGGGAAGGGGGAGAAAGAGGGAGCAGGAGTGAAGGAGGGAGGGAGGGAGGGAGGGAGGGAGGGAGGGAAGGAAAGAAGGAAGGAAGGAAGGAAGGAAGGAAGGAAGGTCCAGCCCCAGTTACGACCTTGCTGTCTTCTTTTAACTAACTAAAGTTTTTGGATCATCTTCAAAAGCCACCTCAACGCAATGCATTGCTCTCACCCCACTAAAGATGCGCCACCACCTCCACCCAACAGGATTGGGTTGTTTATCCCTGTGGATGAACATGGGGCTGCCAAAGGCAAAGGCGTTTCTTGATGTATAAGAGGCAAGCATTTGGCAAAGGGTAAGATGGACACAGAGAGAGATCAAACCCACTTCTGAAACATGGACAGAAAGCCGCATGGGAAATTAAAAGGAGGGGACATACAGCAAAGGAAAAAGAATCCATGTTAAAGCAGGACATCCCCACAACATGATCAAGGGTCAGGTGAGGAGTTACCATGACTTCCTCCTGAGCAGCAATCAGAATAACAGAGTTGGAAGGGACCTTGGAGGTCTTCTAATCCAACCCCCTGCTCAAGCAGGAGACCCTACACCATTTCAGTCAAATGTCTGTCCAGTCTCTTGAAAACCTCTAGGGTTGGAGCAACCACAACTTCTGGGGGCAACTGATTAATTGATCTGGGATTATAGGTAAAGGTTCCCCTCGCACATATGTGCTAGTCGTTCTCGACTCTAGGGGCCGCTGCTCATCTCCGTTCCAAAGCTGAAGAGCCAGCGCTGTCCGAAGATGTCTCCGTGGTCATGTGGCCGGCATGACTCAACGCCAAAGGTGCACGGAATGCTGTTCCCTTCCCACCAAAGGTGGCTCCTATTTTTCTACTTGCATTTTTTACGTGCTTTCGTACTGCTAGGTTGGCAGAAGCTGGGACAAGTCATGGGCGCTCACTCCGTTACGTGGCGCTAGGGATTCGAACCACTGAACAGCCTACCTTTCCGACTGACAAACTCAGCGTCTTAGCCACTCAGCCACTGCTTCCCCACAGAATTGGGAGGGACCTTTTGCAACCTTCTGATCAGCAAAGTCGACAGGGAAAAGCAGATCCACTTAACAATCGGGTTCCTTGCTTACCCACTGCACTGATTCACTTAACAACGGCGGCAAGGAAGGTTGTAAAATGGGGCAAAATTCCCTTAACCAATATCTCACTTAGCAACACAGATTTGGGGCTCAACTGCAATCGTAAACCTAGGATTACCTGTAACGGGTTCACAGTGTTTACCTCTGCGTGGAATGCTCAAATCTGAAATGTTTTACACACACACACACACACACACACACACACACCTCTAACACTTCTGGTTCTCCTCAGGCCTAAGGTAGGACAAGAACTCACACTCCTGTTTCTAGCCTGGTGTCTTAAGTACTAGATCAAACTTACTCTCATTTCTTCTTAAGAATTTCCGCGAAAGCTTGTGAGATCTTCACCAAATCCATTTTCAGTTCATTTGGGAGTCTCTACTCACGGGGCGGGCCAATCTTATCTGGTGGCCCTCCGAAGCTTATGATGACAACACAAAGAGACACACAGACAGAGCAGGGGGGAAATGGGAAGCCACGGAGCTAGAAGAATGATCTTAAGAACTTTCCTATTAGGCATGAATAGAAAAGGTTTAGACAAAAAGAGTTGGGCAAAAGTTGGAGATGATGGAATGGGGATTGAAAGCAGCAGCTCCCGATATTTTGGGCATTAAGGATTGAGTGGAGAAAGGCTTTTTCCATGGACCAATAGCAATAGCACTTAGACTTATATACCGCTTCATAGTGCTTTTACAGCCCCCTCTAAGCGGTTTACAGAGTCAGCCTCTTGCTCCCAACAATCCTCATTTTGACCCACCTGGGAAGGATGGGAGGCTGAGTCAACTCTGAGCCTGGTGAGATTTGAACTGCCAAATTGCAGGCAGCCGGCCGTCAGCAGAAGTCGCCTGCAGTACCGCACTCTAACCACTGCGCCACCGTGGCTCAAGGGTGTCAAGGTTTTGGGTACTGCCTGCATCCCAAGGATGGGGCTTCCTGGTTTGCTTGGCCCAGTTTGGGGCATGCTGTGGTCCAGTGCCGGCCCGCGGACTGGGGGTTTGGGCCCCCCGATTGGGAGGAAAAGGGTTACTCTATCTAAGGTAGGTAAATCCATGAACTCTTACGCTGTGATGGAAATGTTGGCGGCTGACAGGGGGCTAACGTCTGCAACCTCCTTCGCCTTCTGCAAGGCAAGTTTTTGGTTGGTAGCTTCTTCCATTTCTTCTTCGTCCTGCAAAGGAGAACAAGGGTGCAGAGAGAGACAAACTTGATTCGTGTCTGTAGAAATTCTCAATCATTCCGGTCAGGGTTGTCCCGAAGGGGCTTTTCCAAAAGAGAACTGGACTTGTTTTTTCCTTGAAGAGGTTTCACTTCTCATCCACGAAGCCTCTTCAGTTCTGGCAGAATTGAAGAAGCTTCTTGGATGAGAAGTGAAACGTGTCCATTTCTCTGTCTCTCTCTCCTTCTGTCTCTCCCTCCCTCTCCCCCCTCTCTCTGTCTCTCTGTTCTCTTTCTGTCTTTTCTCTCTGTGTCTCTCTCTGTGTGTCTTCTCTCTGTCTCTGTCTCTCTGTCTCTCTGTCTGTCTCTCTCTCTCTCTGTGTCTTCTTCTGACTCTCTCTTCCTCTCCCCCTCTCTCTGTCTCTCTGTTCTCTTTCTGTCTTTTCTCTCTGTTTCTCTCTCTGTGTGCCTTCTCTGTGTCTCTGTCTGTCTCTGTGTGTGTCTCCTTCTCCCTCCCTCTCTCTCTCTGTTCTCTTTCTGTCTTTTCTCTCTGTGCCTTCTCTGTGTGTGTCTCTGTCTCTCTCTCTGTCTCCTTCTGACTCTCCCTCCCTCTCCCTCTCCCTCTCTGTTTCTCTCTCTGTCTTTTCTGTGCATGTGTGTGTGTGTGTGTCTCTCTCTCTCTCTCCTGTCTCTTCCTCCCTCTCCCCCTCTCTGTCTCTCTGTTTCTCTTTCTGTCTTTTCTCTCTGTGTGTCTCTCTCTCTGTGTCTCTGTCTCCTTCTGACTCTCCCTCCCTCTCCCTCTCTGTTTCTCTCTCTGTCTTTTCTGTGCATGTCTCTCTCTCTGTGTGTGTCTTCTCTCTCTGTGTCTCTGTCTCTCTCTGTCTCTGCCTCCTTCTGTCTTTCCCTCCCTCTCCCGCTCTATCTCTCCCTCCCTCTCTCCTTCTGTTTCTCTCTCTCCCTCCCCCTCCCTCCCCACTCTCTCACTCACCTTGGTCAACTCTTGTGCGTTGGCCAGGTTGTCTACAGCAATGGCCAAGAAGACATTCAGGAGGGTATCTGATTCAGCTGCTAAGGATCTCAAGAAGAACGCAAGCCGCTAAATCAAAGATAAGAGCTGCCATTTCTTCCCAAACCAACCAGAAAGGAGCAAAATATAAGATACCTGCATTTGGCTGAATTAGAAAAAAAAAACAGTAGAAAGAAAGGGGGCGAGAAGATACATTGGAACAGATGGCATCATGCACTTTTCATTTTCCTCTAAACCGTTTGTCCTGGCTGTCTCATTCCGGGCAAATGGAAATGTCTAGTTAAGAACTTGTCACTATTTCTCTTCTGAATATTTTCGCCTGTGGCTACACACTCGGTGTGTATCTTACTGGCATTCCACTTTTTCTTCACACTGCTTCGTTATGCTAAGCTTTCCCACTGACATTCGATGCTGAACCCAGCCGCACGAATGGTTCGTTGGGCTGCCAACTCCAAATTTTATTCTCCCGAGACTCTTTTAACTTCTTCGCTGTTTTGGTGGAACAGATAATGATGAGAAACACCCAGAAAAGGTTTTGGGGACAAGTGATGGGGGAAAAAGTCTTCTGCGAGCCTTGTTAATTGGCAATAGCAAGTGAAATCTAAAGCAAAATTCAGCACGAAGTGATAACAGCATGAAGATGGTTGAAAAATAGGTGTAGATTAAGTTCTGATTAAAAGAAGGAAGAATAACACCAACTACAACCAGCTTCCGATGTAGAAGGGGGGTATTTTTAGAAGGTGAAGTCTCAGGTGAGAAGAGTTTATTTTATTAAGTGCATTGCAAGTCTCGTTAAAAAGGTCAAGGTTCCCCTCACACATATGTGCTAGTCGTTCCCAACTCTAGGGGGCGGTGCTCATCTCCGTTTCAAAGCCGAAGAGCCAGTGCTGTCCGAAGACGTCTCCGTGGTCATGTGGCCGGTATGACTCAACGCCGAAGGCGCACGGAAAGCTGTTCCCTTCCCACCAAAGGTGGTCTCTATTTTTCTACCTGCATTTTTTATGTGCTTTCGAACTGCTAGGTTGGCAGAAGCTGGGACAAGTCACGGGAGCTCACTCCGTTACGCGGCGCTAGGGATTCGAACCACAGAACTGCTGATTTTTCTGGTTGACAAGCTCAGCGTCTTTAGCCACTCGTTACTTTAGCACTATAAAGCAAAGCCTGTAGGAGAAGAGCAGCCAGAGCTGAGGGCAGAGTTAAGTGCACCATCAGTTTAGAATCGTTATGTTGCCACAAGTCCAACCAGTTTTGAATTCTGCTCTTATTTGGCGTCAATGTAATATTTAGTATTAGTAATACTAATATATTAGTAATCTAGAGTTGACTGGATTCTTCTGAGCTACAGACTAGCGTGTGGTCCTGATCTTTTGCGCCTGATAAAGCCACTGGCTTGCAAAATTCCCTCTTGGGGTTGGGTGGGGGAGGTTGATGACTCAGAATCCTCCTGATGGCCTGCCAGTTCTGACCAAAGTCACCCAGTTGACTTTCATGCTTAAGGCGAGACTAGAACTCACAGTCTCCTGGTGATTGGCCCAAAGTCATCCAGTCAATTTTCATGGCTAAGGCAGAACTAGAACTCACAGTCTCCTGGTGATTGGCCCAAAGTCACCCAGTCAATTTTCATGGCTAAGGCGGGACCAGAACTCACAGTCTCCTGCTGATTGGCCCAAAGTCACCCAGTCAATTTTCATGGCTAAGGCGGGACCAGAACTCACAGTCTCCTGCTGATTGGCCCAAAGTCACCCAGTCAGCTTTCATGGCTAAGGCAGGGCTAGAACTCACTGCCTCCTGCTTTCTAGCCAGGTGCCTTCAACCACTAGGCCAAACTGGCTCACTGTCAGTTAATGAATTACGAATGAAGCGGTGTTTCCATCCAAAGGATTCAAAGCTATAATATCCACGGCCATGTGGAATAAACCCAGGAACATAAGCACATCAGAAGACTGATGCGCTGGATGATGACAAAACGGCTTTCTTAATTTCATTCATTTCATATCGTTATCCGCTCCAGAGGATGCTGAGTGGTTTTATAGAACCCATTAAAACAAAAATTACACTGTTAAGAATCCAGAAAAATGGGCAGCTCGGACTAAGATAACTAGAATAATAATCAGGGGGAGCGGGGGCGGCAGCGGGGGGGGGGCACCACACAAATTCAACAAGAGTATCCAGTGAATCACAGCCCCATTAACCCCAAATCTGGGAAATATTCCAGGTCTTGTCCACCTCTTAATCGAGAAAGGAATATATATTTTGTCAGGATTGAGTCAGGGGAAGGAGGGAGGGAGGGAGGGAGTGGGACACAAAATATGCCTCCCATCTTCCATGATTTTAAGGTTGCAGGCTTCACATTTGCACAGAGGCTCAATTCTTAAATCCACCCAAAGGGATCATTTTAAACCTCTCCAGGGCGGCGTCAAACCGTTCCCGTTCTCTCCCTCCCCATTTCAAAGACAACACGGGTAGTCCTCAAATTACGACCGATCAGCGAGGGAGGCGTTCGTTCAGGGAGGCTTGCCCCATTTTACGACCTTCTGTGCTGCTGTTGCTAAGTGGAGCACTGCAGTGGTTACAACAAGTCACACAGTCGTTAAGTGAATCCGGCTTCCCCCCCCTGGACTCAGCTGGTTGGAGGGTCGCAAAAGGGGTACGACGTGGCCTCGGGGATTCTTCCACCGTCATAAGTACGAGTCAGCTGGCCAAGCGTCTGAATTTTGGGGACGTGGCAACGGTCGTAAAGTGTGAAAAATGGCTTTTTTCAGTGCCGTGGTAACTTTGGTCACTAAGTGAACTGTTATAAGTCGAGGACTACCTGTCACATTTTCTAAATATTCCATAAAATCAAGATCGCATTCATTCACGGAGGAAGGGGATACAGGGCTGGGCTTGGGATGAAAACTCCCATTGATTTCAGGAGCTAAAGAGCCTAATTTGAAAAAAAAGAAAAAGTAAAAGAAAGAATCTCGTTTCAGAATCAATCAATAACTTTAGCTAATGGCTTCCCGGTAAACTTTTCATCTGCTTGCCCATTAAGGGAGCCGTTGCACATCCGAAATGTGCACATTCTGGCCAAGCAGCCACATCAAACGACCATTAGCCAGCCAGATTCCAGCAGGAAAAAAGGATACAGTTCCCGAAGAGGGTGAGGACGATGAAGTAGACCGAGGAGAACATTCCAGAATGGACACCCCCTTGGGATTCGATGCCCTGATACATCACGGCGTTCCAGTCCTCCCCAGTCAGAATCTGAACAGTCATCGACCCAGGGAAGAAAAAAAAGGGTTTGTGAGAGAAAAGAACGCATGTGGTTGTGGCCCGTCAGCGGCCAGTGAAGGTGGCAGAAGATTCGGACAGTGAGGAGGGTTGGGGAGGAAGATGGGCCAGTCCTGGAGTCTGGGGAAGGCTCTGGTGAGGGCTCTGTGTCGGAGGCAGAGAGGGGGCCAGGGCTGTCTGGCAGTTATCAGCTGCCTTCGGAGTCAGACATCAGTGAGGCAGAAGAACAGCTGGAGCCTGTTCCCAGTGTGCGCATGCACAGAGTGGCCAGATGAAGGGAACAGCTAAAGAACAGGGGTCGACTTGGGAGAAAGGCCACAGGTGGACGATGAATGGCCCCTCCCAGAGGAAATAAAAGAGGAGCGAAAGGGGAGTGGAGTTTGCAGGAGACAATCAGTTTGCTTAATTGGTTCCTGACTCTCCGAGACTCCTTGCCAAGTTTTGCAGATATCGGCCTGGCAGCTCTCCAAGCCAGATAAAGTCTTTGACCCTAAATCCTCCCTAAAAAGACTTTGAAATTTCTACTTTCTTCTCCTTGTTTAGCACAAGGCTGCGAGTAGTTCTCTCCATTCTGGTTAAGATTCATGGCTCCAATTAGCGTGCTATGCAGAAAGAGTTGGTAGCTGATATTTTTCAACATGAGCCCCCTGGCCTTCCTCAAACTATTATTCTCATTAATTTAATGAGCAAAAATGCTCATCCAAGCATTTTTTTCCCCTTCAAGCAAAAATGGAAAACAGGTTACGGCTCCTTGCTAAGAATGTGCCACAGCAGAGAGGATGTGGGGTGGGGGGTGGGGAATGTTTTTTGTGGCACTGAAAATCAGAACGCTAAAGGCTGGGATATGATGCCGGAGGAAATCTATGAGCTTCCTAAGGAAGCCACTTCAAACTTATGAGAGACATAAGTTCTGGATTATATCTGACCTTCTTCCTTGCGGCCAGCTAGGATTGCCTAACCATGAAATTGTCCACATATTTCCCCAAATGGAGATGGAGGAGGAAAAGGAGGAGGAGGAGGAGGACGACAACGACGACGACAAAGAAAGGAGAAGAGGAGGAGGAAGAAGAAGAAGGGAGGAGAAGGAAGAGGAGGGGGAGGAGGAGGAAGAGCAGAAAGGAGAAGAGAAAGAAGAGGAGGAGGAGCAGGAAGAGAAAGAGGAAGAGGTGAGGAGGAGGAAGAAGAAGAAGGGGAGGGGGAGGAGGAGGAAGAAGAAGAAGAAGAAGAAGAAGAAGAAGCGGAGGAGGAGGGAGGAAGGAAGGAAGGAAGGAAGGAAGGAGGAGGAAGAAGGAGGAGGAACCATTATTATTTTAACACAGAAAATTAGTCTAAAGGCCACCTATTGCCAAGAATCTATTGCCTTGCATTAAGGAGAAAGACACTTCAAGTAGCTACGTTTATTGATTATTGAACATATCAAAAACACAACACCAGTTAACAAATCAAAGGAGGAGCAGGAGGAAGAAGAGAAGAAGAAGAAGAAGAAGAAGAAGAAGAAGAAGAAGAAGAAGAAGAAGAAGAAGAAGAAGAAGAAAAAAAGAAGAAGAGGAGGAGGAGGAGGAGGAGGAGAGGAAGAAGAAGAAGAAGAAGAAGAGAGAGAGAAGAAGGAGAATTTACCAACAGCCCAGGAGGGAGGGAGGGAGGGAGGGAGGGAGGGAGGGAGGGAGGGAGGGAGGAAGAGAGGGAGGAAGAGAGGGAGGAAGTCCTCAAACAAAGCCAACCAGAATTTCGATATGGAATTTCTCTGAGCAGAAACCACCCAAGGCAATGGCAAAGGAGGAGGAGGAGGGGAGGAAGGAGGGGATGAAAGAGGAGGAGGAAGAGGAATAAAAATGAGGAGGAAGGAGAAGGGGAAGGGGGAGGAGAAGGTGAAAGAGAAGGAAGAAGAAGAAGGAGAAGGAGAAAGAGAAGAAGAAGATGATGCTTACCTGAAACACAGTGAGAATGGCAGTGGGAAAGGTATCAAAGTTGGTGGTTGGTGTTTCATCATTGAAGTGAAACCTAGGAAGAGCTGAGTATTAATATACAGGCCGCCAAGGAACACAGAAGGACTTTGAGGGCCCACCCCATCTGCCAGAAAACAGAAAGAAAATGGAAACATTCCATCGTTGGTGAAATATCGGTTTCCTGCTGCCGGATTTCTCCGACAGAGAAGACTGTTGAATCCAACTTACTGCCCTCCAAAAAGCTGCATTCCCAGCAAGGCGAACACGACAATGAAGAGGAAGAGGAGGAACAGCAGGCTAATGATGGACTTCATCGAGTTCAGCAAGGAGACCACCAAGTTCCTCAAAGAATTCCAGTACCTAGGATGTCAAAATAAACCGAATTAGGAATTCTGTGAATCACCGCCCATACGACTGAAGACCACCTGGGATGGACAAGGGTCATATCAGGTATTTTTCCATCTGAGCCTGGTAGTAAAGCTTCATCAGTCGCCTACCTGTGGTCAGGTACCATGGGGTGGGATTGAAAAATGTTACCAACCAGTTCTCTGCCTGGTGGGAGTGGCCGACCTGGCCTCCTGCACCACGGGGGGGGGGGGGATTTTCACCCTCCCCAGGCTGGAGTCTAGGGAAGGCTCTGAGGAGGGCTCTGTGTCGGAGGCAGAGAGGGGGCCAGAGCCCTATGCCAGTTATCAGCTGCCTTCAGAGTCAGTCCTCAGTAAGGCAGAAGAACAGCTGGAGCCTGTTCCTGATTTGCACATGTGCAGAGTTGCCAGACGAAGGGAACAGCTAAGGAACAAAGGTCAACTTGGGAGTAAGGCCACAGGTGGGCGGTGAATGGCCCCTCCCAGGGGAAATAAAAGAGGGGAGAAAGGGGAGGGGAGTTTGCAGGAGACCATTAGTTCATGCCTGCATTCTTGCCAAGTATTGCGGCGTCTGAAAGATATTGGCCTGGCCACTCTCCAAGCCTGATAAAGGTTGGTAATGGTGAACTCTATCTTGAAAGACTGCAGGAGAGGAAAGACTTTGCTGGAGAGGAATTCGCTGTCAATTCAATAAAAGGGGTTTATCAGGACGAGGGCGAGGCTTCGTGCTGCTGGGGAAGCCTAGGTCAGAACACCATGTTGCGTTATTCAGGTAAATAAGTCTCCAAGTGGTTTCAGTGATTCCCAGAGAGAGTGCTAATGACCAGAGGACTGCAAGGAATAGGTCAGAACACTGGCTTAATTTTCTCCTGAACCCAAAATAGAGAAGGTCCGAGGTCTCTCCATTCCTGCCTGTTGGGTACCACATGCACTCCAAGAACAGAACGGGGTTGCCTAGCAACCAAGATGCTCTGGCTTCATCCTGTCCACCACCTCGCAACTCCTTTAGCAACTGATCCCTTCCTGTCAAGTCATCCCCGAAGGCCTTCCTGTTTGATTTAATCCACTTCCTCCTCTTTCCTGCCTTAACATTGGTTGTGTTGTATCTTTGCTACCACCAGTGACTTAAAGAGAGAAAACACTGCATATATTTGTGGAGAGGAGGAGGAGGCAGTCTTACACAGAAAAAAAAAAACAATAACATGCCTCTCTCTTGGAATGATTGCACACAGACGCACGCACACACACACACACTAAACAGATGAATCTGTTTAGAAAACGCACACCAGATGAGTACAAATTGTGTGCCTTGGGGGCGGGGGGGAAAGCTGGCTGCAGAAAGACGGGGCCGTTCTTACTTCAAAAATAATTGCATAATGAAGAGGAAAGACGACAATGCAAAGTCATGGCTGTGTTTGTGTGGCTGATGTCTGCAGGGAAGAAACATCCCTTAGTCTTGTTTGCACTCTGGGAAGCAGGCAACTATAACGCAACTGGTTAGAGCAACAGGGATGAAGGGAAGAGCTAGAGAGAGAGAGGCCAGGATAGAAATCATGGTTAAAGGAGTTGGACAAGGATGTGGGCGTCAAATTCAAGTCACTGACTTGAATGATGAGATCTGGAATGAGGAGACCACCAACAGTAACTTTCCTGGCTGTTGATTGTGGAGGAAAAATGAGAACGTTGCATGCTTGGATTGAGCTCCTGGAGGAAAAGCGGACTTAAAATAATAATTCATTAAAAACATAAACCATACTCTTCCCCGTCACAAGCCATGAAGCAGTCCTTTGGAGGTGAAGGTGACAGCAGCCCTATGAGGTGGAGGGCACACACAGTTCTCTAGCCCAGAGGTCCCCAACATTTCGGACCTCAGGGACCGCTAAATTCATAATTTTAAATCCCGTGGACCACTAATAGGATCTGCCTAAGGACCGGCTGGGCGGGCATGGCTAGGTGGTCATGTGACTGGATGGGCATGGCCAACTCGATGTCACTCACGTCGAGGGGGTGTCTCGCTGGCCTCTACTCGCCCCTCCCCTCCTAGCCACTCCTCGCCCATCCGGGCTCCTTAGGGCCCCAATTGGAAGCAGTTGCTGGAGCTAAGCAGCCACCTGGAGAAAGAGTTGGCAGAACAGCTCAGTTCAAATGGGATCCAAGCGAGAAGGAGTCTCAGCAGAATCACCTCACTGAGGACTAGGAGCATGGGCTTTCCAAGCAGAGGGAAGACCTGGGGGGGGGGGCAAGGCCAGATAACGGCGCCAATTCGTCCGAAACTTACTTGGTGACTTTGAAAATCCTCAACAGTCGAAGAGCTCTGAGGACACTGATGCCAAAAGAGGTGCCAGGTTTCACCACCGCCCAGATGACTTCAAAGATGCTTCCCACAATCACCTGCATGAAAGCAAAGGATGATGGGTGCTAAGTGTTTCGGTTCTCAGAACAGGATAGGGTGTTGTTTAAATGAGTTGTATCCCGTTCCTTTGATGGCCTCACACTCTTCAGATTCCACATGGCTCCACTTTTTTTAAGGCAATGGCATATCTTTGCTATTCTGTTCTCTTGGGGAGAGGGATTTATTTCCCAGTTCTGCCCAGATGGTCAGAAAAGAAATAGGACGAGATATAATAATAATAATAATAATAATAATAATAATAATAATAATAATAATAATAATAATAATAATAATTATAATATTATTAATAATAATAATAATAATAATTATTATTATTATTATTATTAGGCCCCTGGGTGGGGCCCGACTAATAACCAATGCCAAATCCGGCGAAACAACTGGCCGCTGTGATACAATTGTATAATAATAATAATAATAATTGACAAAATCACCATCAGTCAAATGCAAAAAGCCGCATTGCTTGGATCTGCACGCATATTACGAAAATACGTTACAACGTCCTAGGCCCCTGGGTGGGGTCCGACTAGTAACCAATGCCAAATCCGGCGAAACAACTGGCCGCTGTGATACAATTGTATAATAATAATATGATGATGATGAAGAAGACAAAGAAGAAGGGAGGAGGAAGATGAGGAAGAGGAAGAGGAAGAGAAAGAAGGAGAAGTGGAGGAGGAGGTGGGGAGGAGGAAGAGGAAGAAGAAGGGAGGAGGAGGAGGAAGAAGAAGGGAGGAGGAGGAGGAAGAGGAAGAGGAGGAAGAGGAGAAAGAAAGGAGAAGAGGAGGAGGAAGAGGAAGAAGAAGGGAGGAGGAGGAAGAGGAGGGGGAGGAGGAAGAGGAAGAGGAGAAAGAAAGGAGAAGAGGAGGAGGAGGAAGAAGAAGGGAGGAGGAGGAAGAGGAGAGGAGGAGGAGGAGCAGGAAGAGAAAGAGGAGGAGATGAGGAGGAGGAAGAAGAAGAGGGGGAGGGGAGGAGGAGGAGGAAGAAGAAGAAGAAGGGGGAGGAAGGGGAAGAAGAAGAAGAAGAAGAAGAAGAAGAAGAAGAAGAAGAAGAAGAAGAAGAAGAAGAAGAAGAAGGGGAAGAAGAGGAGGAGGAAGGGCTTTTTATTGCAAAACTACAAGGGCTGTGCATTATGTTTGAATTGCAACTATAGAAGTGAACGCAGGAATTATCTTAACTTGAATCTATTGTTGTTTTTTTAAACTAGGATCACAGAGCAGCTATGAGACGTAGGCCTGTAACACAAGAAAAAAAACCACCATATATCTGAATAAAATGGAAGGAGGGGGATACTTATGCCCCCGTGCTCTTCTGACACAGTCCTAAAAATAGCACCCTCTTCTATCGCTCAGTACCCGGAATGAGAAGAATTTCCGGAAACTGCTTTGTAAGCTGTCATTTGCAACCTCCTGTAAAATAGAGAAGGGGGCTTACCAGTTTGCAGAAATACGGTAAAAATGGGAAACGAGGGCACCATTGCCTTAACATAGGGGAGGGAAATATTGATCCTGATGGGAAAGAGTTCACTTGCTGGAATGTCTGTAACCCCATCCTAGTCTGTGTAATCAATCTTGCAGAAGCAGCTTGGACAAGAACCACTCGAAGCAGAGGCCAAGACCCTGGTATTCGTCATGCTCCAGCTTTGAACTCGCTACATCTTGCAGAAGAGAGAGGTGCAACCAGTTTCTCCTAGATTCCCTCTACGGGCATGGATGTAGACCAGGGGTGGGATTCAGCCGGTTCGCACAGGTTCAGGCGAACTGGTTATTGCAAAGACCGGCTGGCCGCGCCCAATCCATCCCACTCCTTCCAGGTGTCTTCACACGGCCTATTCACCATGCCAATGAAGTGCAGAGCCTGTGTGGAGGCTCTGGGAGGGCAAAAAATGGGCTGCTCAGAAGTCCGGAAATGAGGCCTGTTGGGGAGGACGTTTTTGCCCTCCTGGAGGTTTGAGGAAAGCCTCTGGAGCCTGGGGAGGGCAAAAAACGGGCCTACCGGAAGTCCGAAAACAGGCCTGTTTCCGGCCTCCAGAGGGCCTCCAGAGCCTGGGGGATCCATTTTCGCCCTCTAGGAGGCTCGGGAAAAGCCTTTGGAGCCTGGGAAGAGCAAAAATACACCCCTGCTATGGTACAGGAGGCCGAGTAGGCCACGTCCTCCATGGCCACGCCCACCCAGCAAACTGTTTCAGCTCCCATTGGATGACCTTGTTACTAAGCCCTATTCCAGTTCATGAATATATCTATACTGACAGGATTCTCCCCCTTTTGAAAATGTGTTGCTTCTCATCCAAGAAGCTTCTTCACTTCACAAAGTCCTGAGGAAGCTAAATGTTTTCAAAGGGACAACCCCCCCCCCCCAAAATAAAGTCCATTTGCCCTTTGGAGGAAGCGCTGGTATGGGAGAGGCTCATCCAACATCTTCTGCAAATGTGAAGAAGCTATAAAGTTTAATTTAATACGAGGGGCTCCTATACGGGGTGGCCACCTTTCCTATTTTAAAACAGATCCATCTCCATGGAAACAGGAGTGGAAGGCAGATTCCCATTTTATCTGAGCGTCAGAGGAGCAAGAGAACTTGGAAACGGCTCCTCAATCTTGGGGCAGCATGTTCAGCTGACACGGGGTTGTCAAATACAAGGCCCGTGGGCCGGATGCAGCTCGTGATGTGGTCAGATTTGGCCCATGGGGGCCGTCCTGGAAAATGTAAGGGGCCAGCCCGAGTGGATTCGGCCCGGTCTACCAAGTGCGAAGAGGAAACATGCCAGCAGTTTCCTAGATCTGTGCCATTTAGTTCTAGATTTATACCAGTTAGATCTTTGCCAGTTAGATCCAGACCATCTAGAACTAAATTTATGCTACCTAGATCTAGATCTGCGCCACTTACATCCAGATTTCTACCATTTAAATCTATATCATCTAGACATCGACTATCAAGATCTAGATCAGATGTAAATTTATACCACCTAGATCCTAGATCCCTACTTGGATCGGGAGGCACTCCAGACCGTCACTCATGCCCTAGTCACCTCAAGTCTGGATTACTGCAACGTGCTCTACATGGGGCTACCCTTGAAAAGCGTTCGGAGACTGCAACTAGTCCAGAATGCAGCCGTGCGAGTGATACTGGGTGTACCTAGGTACACCCATGTTACACCTATCCTCCGCGAGCTGCACCGGCTACCTATTGGTCTCCGGACGCAATTCAAGGTGTTGGTTATTACCTTTAAAGCCCTGCATGGCTTAGGACCAGCATACCTGCGAGACCGCCTACTGCCACACTCCTCCCAACAGCCGGTAAGATCCCACAGGGTGGGCCTCCTTCAGATGCCGTCAGCCAGACAATGTCGGCTGGCGGCTCCCCGGAGGAGAGCCTTCTCTGTGGCTGCTCCGACCCTTTGGAATGAGCTATCCCCAGAGATCCGGACCTCACCCACTCTCATGGCCTTCAGAAAAGCTGTCAAGACCTGGCTATTCCGGCAGGCCTGGGGCTGTTGACCTCATTGTTGAGGTCCAGCCCCGACTGAAATGAATGTATCTGTGTTGTTTTTAACTTGTCTATTTTATTTTTATTTTCTTTTATTGTTTTTTTCTTTCCCCTCTCTGTAAGCCGCCCGGAGTCCTCCGGGATTGGGCGGCCTATAAATAAAATTAAACTTGAAACTTAAATAAATTAAACTAGATATGTGCCATTTAAATCTAGATTTAAACCATCTAGATCTAGGCCCAGACCATCTACACCGACCATCAAGATCCAGATCTAGACCCCACAGCCAGACACAGTCCTTCCTGCCTGTTGACCTATCGGGACACCATGCATCAAACCATAATCGTGCAAGAGAGGCCTTGCATCTTCCTCTCCTTACCCCAAAGTCAAAGCAATTGAACGAGGAATGAAAGTAGTTCCTTGGCCCCAGGCCGTACATCTTCAAAGTCATCTCGGTGAGGAACAAGCCCAGGAAGACAAATTCAGCAAAATCTAGAAGGAAGCAGCAGAAAATGAGCAACAGGTGAGACCCAACTGGCGGGGAGGGAATGATTAATTGGACATGCTAATATATTTAGCAGAGAACAAGAGTCTCCTCCGATGCTACTTACTTTCATATATGGTGGATTTGTAAAAAGGTTAAAGCGTTTTGGATAAAAACATGGTGGATTACGCAAAATGTTCTTAAAAAAAAGGATAAAGTTTACCCCTCAGTTATTTTTGTTAGGTATAATTACTGATTGTACAGTTGTAGAGATTAACCTGATTTTGCATTTAATAACCGGAGCAAGACTGCTGGTGGCGCAACACTGGAAGAAGGAAGATTTGCCTACTATTCAAGAATGGACACTGAAAGTAACAAACTTAGCAGAGATGGCTAAAATATCAGCATGTCTCAAGGACCATTCAAACGAGAGATATAAACTGGAGTGGAGAAGATGGATTGACTATACTCAAAATAAATACGGGACTAAGAAATTTCAGATAGCTTATGACTAAAGAAACTAGGAATGATATAAGTTGTTTAGAGTTAGCCTAGCAAGGAGGAGTTAAAGCTCAAGTGAAAGATGCTATTAACTTTTTTTTAAAGTTTATTTTAGAATGTTTTTGTTAAAGATTTATACCCCATATTGGTTCTGGAAAGCCGGGGGGGGGGGTGAGGTTGGGGGGGCTTGGGGGGGGAAAGTAAATATTTGTAAAAGTTTGTTTTTCAAAATTTTCATTTAAAAAAATTAAAAGATAAAAAAGAAAAATAATAAATAAATAAATAAATAGATAGATAGATAGATAGATAGATAGATAGATAGATAGATAGATAGATAGATAGATAGATAGATAGATAGATAAATAGAGTCTCCGGATCACCAGAAGCAATGTTCTGGAGAAAACCCAACGCCCCCAAACAATTCTTTTTTCTTATTCTGCATTTATCTTCTTCATTCAATTGCTTCAGTGGTGGAGTGACGTCTGACTTCGAAGACAGCTGATAACTGGCATATGGCTCTGCCCCCCTTTCTGCCTCCGACACAGAGCCCTCATCAGAGCCTTCCCCAGACTCCAGGACTGGTCCATCTTCCTCTTTAACCTCCTCACTGTCCGAATCTGCTGCCAGCTCTGCTGGACACGAGCGGGCCACAACACATTGTCTTGCTTGGCTAGAACTTAAATATCTCATATTTCTATTGCTCCTTCTTTTTTCACTCTTCCCTTTAAAAAAATGCTTTTCCCACCATGATTCACACTTCTCACCATATGAGTTAAAATCCCACTGCAGTTGGGACCTCTCCAACAATGGAAGAGAAGAGTTCACAATTATCCATCCATCCATCTTCCCATCCAAGGTCTCCCGTTTTCCACCACCTTTCCAGCTGATGAATCACCGTCACACTTTCTACTGACCTAACCTTGTCTGTTTAATCAGAAAGCAAATGCAATTCCATAACATTTGACCATCCCTGGATTTAATAGAATTCTTTGTAGAAGAGAAGAGAATTCTTTATGGGCTAAGGGTGATTGGACCCACAAGGAATTTGTCTACATACAAATAACAAAACGACAGGTTGTGGATCGTAAATCATAGTTACGATTCGTTAATTAAAAAAGAGTGGCGCGGTGGCCTAGAGGTGGACCTCCCGCCTCACAATCAGGAGGCTGTGAGTTCGATCCTGGGTAGAGGCAGATATTTCTCTCTCTCTCTGAGCACAATGAGAATATATCTGCTGAACAAAACTCCTCATTGGCAACAGGAAGGGCATCTGGCCATTAAAAAGCACTGCTAGCTCCATTCAATTGCCCAGACTGCACCCTGTAAGGATTATGGGGTCGTAGAAAGAAAGAAAGAAAGAAAGAAAGAAAGAAAGAAAGAAAGAAAGAAAGAAAGAAAGAAGGAAGGAAGGAAGGAAGGAAGGAAGGAAAGAAAGAAAGAAAGATGATCATAAATTCAGGCCTAATACAGAACTGTGGGAATTAGATGTTCAGCAGAGTGATGACACCAGAGGGGAGTGGAGGGAATGGACTATCTTTGCATCTAGTAGTTTTGGCATGCAATGCCCTATAGCGGAACCTTGAGGGGAGAAGTTAAAACAGTTTATGGCCAGGATTGGTCGCCACGATGTAGAAAAGATGTGGAGACTCTAGAAAGAGTGCAGAGAAGAGCAACAAAGAGGATTAGGAGACTGGAGGCTAAAACATATGAAGAACAGTTGCAGGAAATGGGTACATCTAGCTTAATGAAAAGAAGGACCAGGGGAGACATGACAGCAGTCTTCCAATATTTGGGGAGCTGCCCCAAAGAAGAGGGAGTCAAACTATTCTCCAAAGCACCAGAGGGTAGAACAAGAAGCAATGGATGGAAACTAATCCAGGAGAGAAGCAACTTAGAACTAAGGAGAAATTTCCTGACAGTGAGAACAATCAACCAGTGGAACAACTTGCCTCCAGAAGTTGTGAATGCCCCAACACTGGAAGTTTTTAAGAAGAGGTTGGAGAACCCTTTGTCTGAAGTGACGTAGGGTTTCCTGCCTAGACAGGGGGTTGGACTAGAAGACCTCCAAGGTCCCTCCCAACTCTGTTATCCTATTCGATTCCTCTTTAGAACTGTTATCAGCAAGTCCTTGGGCAGCCTGAGCTTCCTTCTTAGACAGAAGCCTTCCCGTTTGCCAAATGGGGATGGAAGAAGGGGAAGGGAAGAGCAGGCTGCAAATAATTCAATTCCATTTTTAAAAGCGGTCCGGAGTTGTTTTTCTACCCGATACTTCCAAAGAAAGATCATTAGCGGTTTCTCTCTCCTCGTCTCATCACTAATAGATTAACGCCATTTCTGTTGCACCTCTCGAAGTCTGAGTAACATGGCTTTACTATTCACTCTGCCCGATTCTTGGCTGCTCCAGGCGTTGCTGGAAACCATCACGCGTGCAAAAGGAGGGTTAATATTTGCCTCTTCGTCTCCCCCCCTCCCAAATTCCTCCCTCTTCCAGAATCCGCACCTGAAATATTCAGCAGCCATAAGGAAGAGAGCTGGCTTTGAAGGTTCCCCCTGTTCTGCATACTGATATCCATAGAGAGGTAGCTTTGCAGGCGGATACTGTCTGATCAAGGAACTAATTACCTTGCATCAGGGACGTGCAGTCAGGGGAGGCAGAGCCTCACCACTGTCATCATGAAAATAAAAATAAAAATGTAAAAGGAAAAAGGCGAGAGCTGAGGTCAGGCTGAGCTAGTTGCTGCCAGAGTCACAGTGGATGACTCTGCTTAGTGCTTAACAGTTTAAAAAAGCCTCTAAAAAAGCGCCCTCTACAGGAGAAGGCAGAGAACGACGTGCCTCACCTACTGGTGCAACTTGTGTGTGTGTGTGTGTTTGAGAGAGGGGAGAGGGAGGGAGGGAGGGAGGAGGGGAAGGGAGAAAAAAAAGAAAAAGAAAGAAGGAAACTTATTTAGCAAAGGAGAAAAACAAAAGCTGTCACTTTAAATCAAAATTGAGCATGCCTGGCTGTGGAATTCTGGGAGCTGAAGTCCACAAGTCTAAAAAAATTGCTGCCTCACCAGCCATAAACGCCACCACACGTCACTGCCTTGCATTCCCCAGAATGCGGGACCAAGAAAAGACTTGAAGTGTCCTGCAATGTGGATCCTTACAGGACCTTATGGAGTTGGAAGGGACCTTGTAGGTCATCTAGTCCAACCCCTCTCCCAAGCAGGAGACCCTATATTAATTTGGACTTGAAACCCTCCCTTGATGGAGCATCCGCAACTTTTGAAGGCAAGTTGTTCCATTAATAGATTCTTGTCGTTGTCAGAAAATATTTTGCCAGGAGGCTGAAGCAGACCCACAGTCGGAATTTCTGCCTCCCTGTGAATTGCACAAAAAGACCCCAAAGGGGGAGACTCTCCGCAGCAGCAGCAAACATTCATTGCACGTATCCATCCCAGGGGCATAATGTGAGGACCCCTGATTTAGGGCAATATCAAAAATGCAAATATTTTTTTCTGCGAAACACCAAAGTTTTCTCGTGGACCACCTGCTGGTGACCACTGCACCAGAATCCTGATAGGATAATAAAGCTAGTTTATGGAGCAAATTCATTTCCACTGCATTGAGAAAACGTGAAAGGGATGGAAATAAATAAATAAGGGAGAGTTTTAACTGATTAGCAAAGTTGGAAGGGACCTTGTAGGTCATCTAGTCCAACCCCCCACCCAAGCAGGAGACCCTACACCATTCAGTCCAGTCTCTTCTTGAAAGCCTCCAGGGATGAAGCTCCCACAACTTCTGGAGGCAACTTCTGTTCCATGGGTTGATTGGTCTCACTGTCAGGAAATTCCTCCTTATTTCCAGGTTGAATCTCTCCTTGTTCAGTTTCCATCCATTATTCCTTGTCTGGCATTCAGGTGCCTTGGAAAACAGCTTGACTCCCCCTCCTCTCTGTGTCAGCCCCTCAAATATTGGAAGACTGCTCTCCTGTCTCCCCTGGTCCTTCTCTTCCCTAGACCAGCCATGCCCGGTTCCTATAACCATTCATCCTGTTTTAGTCTCCAGGCTTTTGATCATCTTAGATAGATTCAAATTAACAGAGTGGGAAGGGACCTTGTAGGTCTTCTAGTCCAGTTGTCAAATGGGACAAACAACCTTCTTGCTTGGCAATGGTGTAGGGGCTGGCTGGGGTGGGTGGGGTTGGACTAGATGACCTCCAAGGTCTCTTCCAATTCGGATAATCTGTCTCTGTATTGGTGAAGGAGCACATATGTGGATGTTTTTTTTTAAAATACAGCATTGTTTACAGGACTACAGGATTCTTGTCCCTGACCAAAAAAATCTCTCAAATAAATATCAGATAAGGGAAGGGGCCTTGGAGGTCATCTAGTCCAACCCCGCCCCCCTGCTCAAGCAGAAGACCCTATACCATTCCAGGCAAATGGTTATCCAATCTCTTCTTGAACACCTCCAGTGACGGACCTCCCACAACTTCTGGAGGCCAGTAGTTCCACTGATGAATTATTCTCACAGTCAGGAAATTTCTCCTCAGTTCTAGATTGCTTCTCTCCTGGATTAGTTTCCATCCTTCCATTACCTTCCTTGTAATCTACTTCCAGGCTGTTTGATTGACCTGCTTTAAAAGATGCTTCGTGCTTTTTCCCCCCTACAAGTGTTTGCTCGGCGTGTTTTTAAGTCACCAGTCCTCAGTTTTCTGGCTTGTTCACCCATCCTCCTCAGCCGATGCACCTGTCAGCTATTCACAATATGTCTGCTTTTCCTAAGCTTCCACGCTGTTGAAATATCTCTCTGCTTTTATCCCATTTTTTTTTGTGTGCGATTAAAATGGGCTCTGCCTTTTCTTTCTTTTTCTCCTTCGCTCTGTGTTGCCTGTATAATTTTTCACTCAATTGGTAATTAACAAGAACATTCTTTCTGACACCAGCTGGGAGATGAATCTCTGTTCATAAAGTTCTCTACTTTTGGGGAGGAAAATTAAAAAAAGAAAGAAAGAAAGAACACTTTTCTACCGAAATCATTTTCTGGCGAAGTGAGCTCTCGTTCCCTCGGTTGCTGCTATTTTATTTTACTTTTCAAAAAAATAAAAAAATACAGAAGAAGAAGAAGAGGAAGAGGGGAGGGATGAAAGACAAATGCTCTTTTTTCAGCCACTTAGCCCCAACTTAGGTGGAGGAAAAGTTTTAAATCAGAAAAAATATATATATCCAGCTCTCTGTATTCCGGTCGCCATTGTTATATTCCTTTGTCGAAAAAAGAACAAAGAACTTGCAAACCTCAGAATTATTTTTTTTTAAAAAACCAGCCTCTGATTTCACTCTAAATCATCCCCCAAAAAGAGGTCATGCTTACATTTTGCTTGTTAAGCTTCAAATGTCTCGGGTAACATGGAAATTCTTTTTTCCATTTTGCTCACTGTGTGGAGAAATACCTAAGGGTATTTACTCAGTGCTTGCAAGCATCCAGTCACGGTGATGGAGTGGGGGGGGGGGGGTATTGCAAAAGGGCTGAGCATTTGGAGTGTCCAGATAGGGTGCAATCTGATATGAGGCTTTTCCAAAAGACCACTGGCATTTCTTGAGGTGGGGGGGGGGGGGGTTTCAGGGGTAAAATCCAGGAGGTTCTGACAGGTTCTGGAGAACTGGTAGTGGAAATTTTGAGTAGTTCAGAGAACCGGCAAATGCCACCTCTGGCTGGCCCTGCCCCTTCTATTCTCTGCCTCCCGAGTCCCAACTGATTGGGAGGGAATGGGGATTTTGCAGTATCCTTCCCCTGGAGTGGGGAGGGAATGGAGATTTTGCAGTATCCTTTCCCTGGAGTGGGGAGGGAATGGAGATTTTGCAGTATCCTTCTCCTGGAGTGGGGAGGGAATGGAGATTTTGCAGTATCCTTTCCGTGGAGTGGGGTGGGAATGGAGATTTTACAGTATCTTTCCCCTGGAGTGGGGAGGAAATGGGGATTTTACAGTATCCTTCCCCTGGAGGAGGGAGGGAATTGGGATTTTGCAGTATCCTTCCCCTGGAGTGGGGAGGGAATGGGGATTTTGCAGTATCCTTCCCCTGGAGGAGGGAGGGAATTGGGATTTTGCAGTATCCTTCCCCTGCCATGCCCACCAAGCCACGCGCACAGAACCGGTAGTAGAAAAAATTGAATTTCACCACTGGGTTTTTTCCTTGAAAACCTTTCGCTTCTCATCCCCAAAAACCTCTTCAGTTCAGTTCTTGGAGGAGAAATGAAATGTTTTCAAGGAGAGAAAAAACCGAAGAAAGTCTAGTTGACTTTTGGAAAAGCACCTTCAAGGCCACCAGGACCTGGATGATGGAGAATCTCCAACCTGTTGCGTTCCCAACCCTGAAGTAGAGTTGACAGAAGAAGACCTTACTTACAAAGGGTGGTGGTGAGACCTTCGGGTTGATCGTAATGCACGATGGCCACGCACATCGTGTTGAGAGCCACCACACAGAGGACAATCCAGTAGAAGCTCTGGGCCTTCACCATGCGCCGAATGAAAAAGCGGAACATCTTCTCTTTCCGACGGAAGTAGGAGGAGCTTTCGTTCTTGCCACTCTTCAGGCTGGCCCGGGCAAACGGAGACCCTGCGGTCATAGAAGCAAGTATCAATCTGAGAGGGGGAAGGGGACCCCCAAGAATCAAAGATATCCCAGCCGCCATTCGTCACGCGAAAGGTCACGGACCACACCAAGAGGGGCCAAATTGTATCCCGACCACACCTGCTCCTTTGATTGTCCTCCTGAAACTGTTAGTCAATAGTTTTAAACTAGGGCATACAAAACCTTTGCCAGACCAATCCTCGAATACAGCTCATCTGCCTGGAATCCACACTGTATATCGGACATTAATACAATTGAGCGGGTCCAGAGGTATTTCACGGTATTTCACACTGGGAACAGGCTCCAGCTGTTCTTCCGCCTCACTTTCCCCTATTTTTAATTTTTGTTTTATCTTTCTATTTGTAAGCCGCCCGGAGTCCTACGGGATTGGGCGGCATATACGTTTATTAAATTACGAATTAATTATGATGTCTGACTCTGAAGGCAGCTAATAACTGGCATACGGCTCTGGCCCCCTCTCTGCCTCCGACACACAGCCCTCCTCAGAGCCTTCCCCAGACTCCAGGACCCCAGGCCCATCTTCCTCCCCAACCTCCTCACTGTCCGAATCTGATGGGCCACAACAGAGATTCATGTGGCTAACACAAGAGGAAACCACCCTGTTTTTGTTTGTCCATGAAAGATTTCACTTTTGTAAATTGGCTCAATTCTAATGAAGAACAGTAATGGAAATAATAGCAGGAGTCACAATTATAATGTGTCTGGTTCGTTTGCTTAGCATAAGCACATGGCCCACTGCAGCCTTTATGATGCTTCGGTGTGCATTTTTCTCCTACATTTGAAGCTCATTATATCGCCCTCCCGATCTTTTCTTTAATCAAGCAAATTCTATCTGCTGCTACCACATGTTGCTTTGGAAAGTGATTACCAGGTTCTTTGCAGAACAATTTAAGGGAATTAGAAAACAACTCATAAAAAACCGTAACCATTGGCCAGAGGTCCCTGTCGGTCAGCACTTTTGGGGTGGGGGTGGGGGGGCCGTCGGTAATTATACAGTAAATTTCCTACAAGCTGTCATCAGCGTGTCAAGAAATTATCCATATTAAAACGCTATAAAGCCGACACCTTCGGCTGTTGAGATCATACCGTTTCTGAGAAGCGGAAGGAAGCGCACGCATGAGGACATTCTACAGCCGAGGATGGAATCCAGATAAAGGGAAGTTCTTCCAATGGGAAAGGTTAAATTTGAATTTGACGTAAGACCAAATCTGAGTCACATTTCTAAGCTCTACGGATGTGGAGCAGAGATTCATGGGCTCCCATGATAAAGGTTTCCCTGTCCAGTCCTTGTTCTGACCCAGCTCCCCAAACACGGCATACCCTCTGAAGTGAACTTTATTTAAGATTCCTTTATTAGGAGTGCCAGCAGTCCTGGCAAAAAGTTTCTCTCTCACCGCAAGCTAACAAGTCTGTCCAGCGGGGAGATGAATAGTTATCTGTCACACCTATTCATCTCCGCCCCCTGCCTTTGATCCCAAGAGCTAGGGTGGGGCTTAGCTAGCAGTAGTGGCTCTTCCGTTCCAAAGACCAGCCCACGGATTTCCACTGCTCTCCTCTCCTCTGTCTTCTGGGCCTCTGTGTGTCAGGCTCTGGACCCAGCTGTTCTTCCTCTTCCTCATTCAGCCACCTCCAGACCTGGTGACTGTTGACTCTCCATCTGAGGGCTGATGGACAATCCAGGTCCGCCTCTCTCTCTCTCTCTCTCTCTCTCTGCCAGCTCCATTCCCTCTTCCCCCTTGAATTGTTTCCTGCAAAAAAAAACCCTTCCCGTTTGCTCCTCTTTTGTTTCCTATGGGAGGGGCCAATCACCTCCAAGGTATGGCTTTACTCCCAAGTAAAGACCCTGCTTCCTCAGTTGTTCTTCTCTCCTGGCAGCTCTGCACATGCGCACACTGGGAACAGGCTCCAGCTGTTTCTCTGCCTCGCTGCTGTCTAACTCCCTTTCTGCCGCCGACGCAGAGCCCTCATCCAAGCCTTCCCAACCTCCTCACTGTCCGACTCTGCTGCCAGTTCCACTGGCTGCCTGCAGGCCACAACAGGTTGGGACCTTTCCAAATGCGTTCAGTGACATCACTGTGGTAAGCAACTAAGTCCCACAACACTGTTAAACTATCTAGTAAGGCTGTATTATATTCTTCTTCTTATCTTTCCTACTACTTATTCCTTACCTTCTTTTGACTGTAACTTTGTGGCTTGTATCTTATGATCTATATCTTGTTTTTATTTATTATCCTATTATGATTAATGTTAATTGCTTATTGAGTGCCGCATATTTGGCACTGGATGTTCTATCTTGTGATTTATGAGGATTATATTTTATGATTATGATCATGGCCTACCAATTGTTTGCTGGTATGTACCCTGAAAGCTTCAGTCCACATTGCTTCAGCCCGGTCTACCCAGTATGAAGAGGAAACATGCCAGCAATTGGGGGAGTGGTATCAAGCTGGCCACGCCCACTCAGTCAGCCAGGCCCACTCAGTCAGCCAGGCCCAGTGAGTGTCGTCAAGCTGGCCATACCCACTAAGTCAGCCACATCAGAGGTGGTATTCAACTAGTTCTGACTGGTTCTGGTCCATGGCAGACAAGAAATACCCAAACAGATGAACTCACAGCCAGTGCCAGCTGCATTTTTCTTAGCACCCTCCCCAAAGTGGCATCCTGTAACTAAACACACGCAACCCCTGGGGCAGAGTTGACAATGTGCTTGGCTCATTTATGACCCGGAACCTTTGGCTTTGGAACAGAGGCTGCCTCCCGAAGCAGGAGAATGTCCCTCATTAGACTTACCCACGGAGCAAACATCGGTGAAGTGATCTTCTCCTTCTTCAGCGTGAATTAGATCGTTTTTGCTTTTCTTGATTGTCGCTCTTTTCAGCACTAGATACCAAAAGGGTACAGGAAAGGGGAGAAATCTTCTCTATATAAAATACCACTCATGTATCATCACAAAATCTTCAGGACCGTAAAGCCTACAAACTTGAAATTTGGCACATATGTTCCTCTTGGCTTCTAGGTGCTCGCTTAGAAAGGATTTTTCAAAATGACCACCAGATCATTAATATTGCTTATATTATTATTAACACGCTCTGATGCTAAGGAGTTAGACATTCTACTCCCTCTCCCCACCTGAAAAGAACTCTGTTCCAACTGCCACTTGGGTGTGGATGTGGCTAGCGCGTGACTCATCCAGCCTGCGGGCTGGGAGTTCAGACGTTCTACTTCCTCTCCCCACCTGAAAAGAACTCTGTTCCAACTGCCACTTGGGTGTGGATGTGGCCAGCGCATGACTCATCTGGCCTGCAGGCTGGGATAAGGTAGGAGAGGCCTCTATGGGGCCAGCCTGAGGGATAGAAGGGGATAGGATACGGGAGGCTTTTGTGGGACAAGCCTGAGGGAGAGAAGGGGAGAGAAGAGGCCGATCATAACTACTCATTAATTTTCAAGCTGTAAGTGTCAATTTATCAATCACATAGTTTCATAGCGGAGCACGAGTATCCAGCTAGTAGGCAATAAACAACTGGCTATTAGCTTTCAATAGAGGCTCAAACTTCTTCAACTCTCCAAAGCTTTGAGAAATAAATTGCTTTTCATCTGAAGGATGGCTTCGAAGCAGCCCCAGACCAACCACTGGAGAGCCTATCAACCCCTTGACAGTTCCTTTCTCCATCCTTTCCTGGCAAGCGCCATTATTTATTTAGCCTTCCAGCTAAGCACAGCTACCTCCCACCGTCTTTGAACATTTTCAAAGCCATCAAAACAGGGACCGATGGATGGATGTTTGGGCGGCTGCAAATCAGAACCGCGTCTCTCCCCCCCCCCCCCCCGGCATCGTGGCCCGACATTAGAATCAAGCAAAGAAGGGGGTTGGAAGTTTCCCTCTTGTGCTATTCAAATCAAATCTCTTTCCAATGGACTAAGGTGGCCGCTACATGATTTCCTGTGGCTTGAACGTGATTTGACATAATGTTCCCAAAACAACTCTGCGCATCGAGAAAGCTATCCCAGTCTCAATTCTCAAGTGTTTTGCGCCTCCAATTCTCGCGGACCAATTATTTAGCAAATGAGGAGGGGCCCTTTAAAAAAAACCATCCCAAAATCGCTAGTGTCGTACATCAATGTTCCCACTTCGAATAAAACTAGATTAGATGTCAACCTTAAGGCTGCAATAAACAGCATGATGATAACAAAGATCATTGAGTGACTTTGGGGGAAAGTCATTTTCTCTTTCAGCAAAACTTATCTCTATGGAAGTTTGTTGTCATGGGGGAAAAGGAGCGTTTATAGCCACTGGTTTGAGCTCCTGAAACCAAAGGCAGGCTTTCAAATCTGACAAATCAACAAAATGAGGGATCCTTGGTGCTCTCTGAGTTTGCTTGTTGTCTTGCAGATGTTTCGTTGCCCAACTAGGTAACATCATCTGTGCGAGAAGGGAGTAGAAATTGTGGAGAGGAGGAGGAGGAGGAGGAGGAGGAGGAGGAGGAGGAGGAGGAATGGAGAACGACTATGGCGTCCTTGGTGCTCTCTGAGTTTGCTTGTTTTCTCGCAGAGGTTTCATTACCCAACTAGATAACATCATCAGTGCTAGTAGGGAGTGAGGGATTGTGGGGTGGAAGAGGAGGAGGACTGCAGGATGCTTGGTACTCAATGAGCTTGCTTGTATTCTGGCAGACGTTTCATTACCCAACTAGATAACATCATCAATGCTAGTAAGGAGCAGGGTTTTACTCTCTGTTTATATTTGCCCTCTTGTGTGTGGGTGTAATGTTGAAGGAAACGCTTGCAGGAAAACCACCAAGTTAAGAGAGCACCAAGGACCCTTCATTTCAACCATGAGCTACAAATATTCTCCTTTCAATCAACAAAATATTGAATCAATCTGGGTGGACTCTGATTCTATAAGTGAAAGGCAGTTTCTGAGCTGTCCGTGGTGCTGAAATATATTCTCTCTCTCTCTCTCTCTCTCTCTCTCTCTCTCTCTCTCTCTCTCTCTCTCTCTCTCTCTCTCTCCCCATTCTTGCTTCTAAGCCTCTGTTTCTATTATCTACCCCGACTTTTGTATTAAAAGCTATAGAGTCAGCATATGAGGAGAGAAACGCATAGCTAGGAGACTCACCATCCAAAGGGGATTTCTCTTCAGCATTCTTGTCTTCTTCTGCTAACATCACCTCCTCTGAAAACACAGAAAGAACAATGCTTAGTCTTCTATCACTTGGGGACATGGGAGAGATACGCAATGCCTCTAACCGCTTTATAATCAATGATGGGGCTGCTTTAGAGAAAAGTCTTCCAACGGTGTTGCTTGGCAGATCTCAGGTTTCTAGAACCTATTTATTTTTAAATATTCTGAGATTTACCAAATAGAACCGGGAGGGAGGGAGGGAGGGAGGGAGGGAGAGAGGGAGGGAGGGAGGCAGGCAGGCAGGCAGGCAGGCAGGCAGGCAGGCAGGCAGGCAGGAAGGAAGGAAGGAAGGAAGGAAGGAAAATATGGGAATGAGGGAGGGAAGGAAAATATGGGAGTGAGGGAGCGAGAGAGGGAGGAAGGGAGGAAAGAAGGAAGGAAGGAAAAATATGGGAATGAGGGAGGGAGGAAGAAAGGAAAAATATGGGAATGAGGGAGGGAAGGAAAATATGGGAGTGAGGGAGCGAGAGAGGGAGGAAGGGAGGAAAGAAGGAAGGAAGGAAAAATATGGGAATGAGGGAGGGAGGAAGAAAGGAAAAATATGGGAAGGAGGGAGGAAAGGAAAATATGGGAATGAGGGAGCGAGAGAGGGAGGAAGGGAAATATGGGAATGAAGGAGGGAGGAAAGGAAGTTAGGAAGGAAGGAAAAATATGGAAATGAGTGAGAGAGAGAGGAAGGGAGGAAAAATATGGGAATGAGGGAGGGAGGGAGGGAGGGAGGGAAGGAAGTTAGGAAGGAAGTTAGGAAGGAAGGAAGTTAGGAAGGAAGGAAGGAAGGAAGGAAGGAAGGAAGGAAGAAAAATTAAGGGAATGAGGGAGGGAAGGGGATTTTTAAAGTAGACCACTCAGCACCTTCTTCCTGATTGGACTAAGACACCACTCGGGCAAAAAAGCTGTATTCATTCTGCCTTTCTCTGTTGCAGACCGGACTCATGACTCATCTTAGATAGATAGATAGATAGATAGATAGATAGATAGATAGATAGATAGATAGATAGATAGATAGATTGATTAGATAGATAGATAGATAGATAGATTAGATAGATAGATTAGATAGATAGATAGATATAGATATAGATATAGATATAGATATAGATATAGATATAGATATAGATATAGATATAGATATAGATATAGATATAGATATATAATAAAGCTGTATTATATTATTCTTCCCTTCTTTTGACTGTAACTTTGTGGCTTGTATCTTATGATCTTATGATCTATATCGATTGTTTTTATTTATTATCTTATTATGATTAATGTTGATTGCTTATTGAGTGCCGTATGATTGTCACTGGATGTTCTATCTTGTGATTTATGAGGATTATATTTTATGATTATGATCATGGACTACCACTTGTTGCTGGTATGTACCCTGAGAGCTTCAGTCCACATTGCTTCAGCCCGGTCTACCCAGTACGAAGAGGAAACATGCCAGCAGTTGGGGGAGTGGTATCAAGCTGGCCACGCCCACCCAGTCAGCCAGGCCCAGTGAGTGGCGTCAAGCTGGCCATACCCACTAAGTCAGTCACATGAGAGGTGGTATTCAACTAGTTCGGACTGGTTCTGGAGAATTGGTAGCAGAAATTTTGAGTAGTTCAGAGAATCGGCAAATTGGCTGGCCCTGCCCTCCTAATCTTCTTTTGTTGCCCTGCACCAGAGAACAGAGCTAGACAGCAGGTTAGAGGGGAGGGAATGCGGATTTTGCAGTATCGTTGGCCTGCCATGCCCGTAAAGCCATGCCATGACCACAGAAACAGTAGTGAAAAAAATTGAATCCCACCACTGAGCCACACCCACTCAGTCGGCCAACCACAGACCTGTTACGGCCCTCAATGAAATTGAGTTTGACACCCCTACTCTAAGCTCTTTAAGTTTCCAATTCCTGGTCTCCCTTTCTAAACCGGTTCCAATTTATATAAATTCTTCTTCAAGGGGGATACCCAGAACTTGGAAATTCCCCACCCCCCGCCCCCCATCTTACCTGCTTTAAAGATCCACTCCAGGTAGCCGTTCAGTTCTCTCTCAATCTGTTGCTGTCTCCGGAGTTTCAAAAAAGCTCGGCGGTTTTCAACTCTCTCTCGTTCTTTGGCAAACTCCCTGCAGAGAAGAAACCAGATAAACGAGTGCAACCTTCATAACCAGCCATTCACTTAACAACCGTGACAAGGAAGGTCGTAACCGTGAGGCAGAACTCACTTGTCAAATGTCTCGCTTAGCACCACGAATTTGGTTGCAAGTTGAGCACTACCTAGACAGGACTTTTTTCTCAGTCCATGCTCTGGTGCTGAATGGTGCAGCCATCAAGTGATGATGTTCTGACCTAGGCTTCCCAAAATCCCGAAGCAAACTCCTTGTCCCAACAAAACTCCTTTTTTTTATTACGCTAATGTGAATTCCTCTCATCACATCCAGCAAAGTCTCGGCAAACAGTCTTTTCAAGGGTGAATTTACAACCACAGACCTTATCAGACTTGGAGAGCTGCCAGGCCGATATCTAATGGCTGCACAAGAAAATACTTGGCAAGGAGTCTCTGAGTGTCATGAACAAATCTTCACACTTATTAAGCGAACGAATGGTCTCCTGCAAACTCCACTCCCCCTTTACTCCTCTTTATTCCCTATGAGAGGGGCCATTCACCGTCTATCTGTGCCTTTACTCCCAAGTCGGCCATTGTTCCTTAAATGTTCCCTTCTCCTGGCAGTTCTGCACATGCGCACATCTGGAACAGGCTCCAGCTTTTCTTCTGCCCCACTTATCTCTGACTCCGAAGGCAGTTGATAACTGTTGGATGGCTCTTGCCCCCTCTCTGCCTCCGACACAGAGCCCTCATCAGAGCCTTCCCCAGACTACAGGACTGGCCCATCTTCCTCCCCAGCCTCCTCGCTGTCCGAATCTGCTGCCAGCTCTGCTGTCTGCCAGTGGGCCACTCTCCTCCTGAGTTGCTGGGTCAGCCTGCGCTGTTCTCGCCTTCTCTCCACTCTCCATGCTCTTGGATCAGGAGGGGGTGGTCCTTGCTCATCGCCTGAGCTCTGTTTCTCGTGCTCACTGCTTAGCCTCTCTTGGTCATCCTTCCCCCCACTTCCTCCCTGCCTACAAGCCATCCCAATCCTAAAAGGCCCTGGCCTGACTCGGCCTGCTCCTCCTTATATTTTCCCCAAGTCAACGAAGGTGCCCCCTCGATCTCAATCGGCTCCAATTCTGGCTTCTCTTCCTCCACATATTCAGGCTCCGACGGGGGCATGACACTATGCCAATGTCATGCCAGAAATCCGGCTTGCTCCAAATCTCATTCTTTCTTCTTTTTCTTTCTTTTTCTCCCCCACAGCTGCTCCCAAAGGGGCAGAAGGTTGAACTGAAATGAATTCTCCAGGTGTGTGTGTGTGTGTGTGTGTGTGTGTGTGTGTGTGTGATACTAAAATAGGCCAGGGGAGATAGATGGATTGTGCCAGATGCTAACTATGGAACCTATTGTTGCGGTGCACGCACACACACACACACACACACACACACAATGATACCCAGGAAGGAAGACAGAGTCTGAACATGTAGCAATATGATTAAAGGAGAACCCTGAGGCTTCCCAATGCTACTAAACCACGATCTTTGAAGAACAAGGAAAATGATTAAAGGCCTGGAGACTAAAACATATGAAGAACAGTTGCAGGAATTGGGGTATGGCCAGTCTGGAGAAAAGAAGGATTAGGAGTGATGTGGTAGCACTATTCCAATATTTGAGGGGCTGCCACAAAGAAGAGGGAGGGGCAATTTATTTTCCAAAGCACCAGAAGGCAGGACGAGAAACAATGGCTGGAAACTAATCAAGGAGAGAAGCAACCTGGAATTAAGGAGGAACTTTCTAACAGGGAGGACAATTAACCAGTGCTCCCAACAATCTGGGTCCTCATTTTACCGACCTTGGAAGGATGGGAGGCAAAGTCAACTTTAAACCAGTCAGAATCGAACTGCTGGCAGTTGGCAGAATTAGCCTGCAATACTGCATTCTAAACACTGAGAGGGAAGGGAGGAAGAAAGGAAGGAAGGAGGAGAAAGGGAGAAAAAGAAGGAAGGAAGAAGAAAAGAGAGGGAAAGAAAGAAGGTAAGGAGGGAGGGAGGGAAGCAAGCAATAGCAATAGGATTTAAGACTTATATCCCGCTTCATAGTGCTTTGCAGCCTTCTCTAAGCAGTTTACAGAGTCTGCATCTTGCCTTCCAACAATCTGGGTCCTCATTTTACCGACCGCAGAATGATGGAAGGCCAAGTCAACCTTGAGCCGGTCAGGATCAAACCCTGGCTCCAGGGTCTCCTTAAGTCTCAGTCCCTTAGTCCCCAGTCTCCTTAAGTCTCAGTCCCCTGCCTTGTGAAAAGGGGCAGGGCACTCTCCTCCCGAGTTGCTGGGTCAGCCTGCGCTGTTCTCGCCTTCTCTCCACTCTCCATGCTCTTGGATCAGGAGCGGGTGGTCCTTGCTCATCACCTGACCTCTGTCTCTCATGCTCACTGCTTAGCATCTCTTGGTCATCCTTTCCCCCTTCCTCCCTGCCTACAAGCCATCCCAATCCTAAGAGGCCCTGGACTGACTCGGCCTGCTCCTCCTCATATTTCTCCCAAGTCAACGAAGGTGCCCCCTCGAGTCAGCAGAATTATCCTGCAATCCTGCATGCTAACCACTGCGCTGCCACGGCTCCTACAGTTAAAACCTACTCTTCCAGAAAGCTGTCCGCTAGACCCATATTGTCTACACGGAGGAGGCATCAACTTCCTAGCCTTTGAAGCTCTATTATCTCCCATTGTCAAGATGCTAAGAATCAAAACTGGGACATCATGCATGCAAATCAAGTACTATGCCTACTGAACTACCGCTGATCTGGTAAAATCTGGGTCACCAGGAGCGGCTTTACGTGAAGGAAACTGTGTGGCCCATCCAGGCTACTAATGTTGATAGTGACCGACAGAACATCTGTAAGGTTTTCTCAAAAGTGCTTTTTTTTTAAAAAAAAAAGGCAACTGGGGTGTTTTTAATTGGAGGAGGAGGAGGAGGAGAGGAGGAGGAGGATGAGTGGGGGGGGAGAGGGAAGGAGGAGGAGGAGGAGGAGGAGGAGAAGAGGAGCTGGAGGAGGAGTGGGGGGAAGAGGGAAGGAGGAGGAGGAGGAGAAGGAAGGAGGAGGAGTAAGAGTGCAGGAAGAGGAGGGGAAGAAGAAGAAGAAGAAGAAGAGAAGAAGAAGAAGAAAAAGAAGAAGAAGAAGAAGAAGAAGAAGAAGAAGAAGAAGAAGAAGAAGAAGAAAAGGGTTTGCTTTATCCCATTCTATTCAATTTTGCAGCTCCAGATAGTCCTCGACTCACAACTTCAATTGAGCCCCCCTCAACCTCGCACATCTGCGTGCATCTCCTGCATTTGCCACCCCCATGCAGGCACAAAAATCAGCTGGCCGGTGGGAGGCGCACGTACACGCGCGGTAGAGCTGAGCTGGGGTGACAGCACGCGTGCCCGCAGACAGAGCCCTGCGTGCCACTGGTTCACCATCCCGGGACCTAGCGTCATGTTCTTCTTGACCGAGACACAATAAGGAGAGAAGCGCTTGGCCAAGGAGAATAGGAGGAAGATTTTCCTAAGGAAGACTTCTTGAAGCTCCGCAGGCTGACCTCCTTCCCCTGGGTGCAAAACAAGGCAAACCAACCCCAGCCACTCGCTCCAACATCCCTTCCCTCTAAAAAGCCTCGCTTCCTACTGCAGTGCCTGCATTATTCATCGAGGCCCAGAGGAGCTGAGGGGCGGAGGACAAGAATTCTTCGGCAACTCAAGAGCAAGGCTCGAGAATCTAGATTACCCCAAGGTAGACAATCAAAGCGATCCAGAATGTAGAAAGAGATCACAGAGGCAGGGAAGAAACGAGCCGTTCTTGACTCCATCTGTCTTCAGTAGAAGTGGAGAGGGGGGACACATGGTTTTGTACACACACACACACACACACACACACACACACACACTCAACTACGATTAGTCTGATCTTGGCTGGAAAACAGACACCTGATCAAAACGGCCATTAGGATCAGGGCTTATAACCATGCACAGCCTTGGCAGGGGTGGGATTCAAACATTTTAGCAACCAGTTCTCTTCTGGGTGGGCGTGGCCATGCTGGGCGTGGCCTACTTGGACTCCTGCACCATGGGGAGGGGGGAGTTTTTTTGCCCTCCCCAGGCTCTGGGGGGGGGGGCTCTCCGGAGGCTGGAAACAGACCTGTTTTTGGATTTCCGAGAGCCGAGGTGGTGCAGTGGTTAGGGTGCAGTACTGCAGGCCACTTCAGCTGACTGTTATCTGCAGTTCAGCGGTTCTAATCTCACCGGCTCAAGGTTGACTCAGCCGTCCATCCTTCCGAAATGAGGTGGGTGAAATGAGGACCCGGATTGTTGGGGGCAATATGCTGATTCTGTAAACCGCTTAGAGAGGGCTGAAAGCCCTATGAAGCGGTATATAAGTCTAGCTGCTATTGCTATTGCTATTTCCAGAACTTCCAGGAGCCCCGTTTTTTTGTGCAGGCACTGCACTTGCCTGGCATCCAAAACAGGCTGCGTGGAGATTCCTGGGAGGATAGGGCAGGCGGGGGTCAGACAGTTCTTGCAACTACCGGTTCAGCAAACCAGATGTAAAATTAGCATCCGGTCTGCCCGAAGCGGTATGAACCGGCCGGATCCCTCCCCTGAACCTTGGGCACGGTAATCTTCTTTCGGTTCCCTCTTTTTGCAGCTGCAGGGATGTTGGCTACTCCGTCCCAGCTGGTAGTGGGGATTAAGATGAAGGAAGGAATTCTATAGGTATGTGAACTGTCCCGTTGGATTATAGCACAGGAAGGAGCCATTGAGGTCTTCTAGTCTGTCCCATAATAATAATAATAATAATAATAATAATAATAATAATAATGATGATGTACTAATAATGTTACCTAGTTGGGTCTGCAAGAAAAGCACCAAGCTCAGAGAGCACCAAGGACCTCGCAGTCCTCAGCGGCCTCTTCCTCCTCTCCCCAAACCCTACTGCCTTCTAGTGCTGATGATGTACCCTAGTTGGGTCATGAAACATCTGCAAGGAAACCAACAAACTCAGATAGCACCAAAGACCCTACAGCCCTCCTCCTCCTCCTCCTCCTCCTCCTCCTCCTCCTCCTCCTCCTCCTCCTCCTCCTCTCTGCAAATCCCACTCCCTTCTAACACTGATGATGTTACCTAGTTGGGTCATGAAACATCTGCAAGGAAACCAACAAACTCAGAGAGCACCAAAGACCCTACAGCCCTCCTCCTCCTCCTCCTCCTCCTCCTCCTCCTCCTCCTCCCCCTCCTCCTCATCTTCTCCTCCTCTCTGCAAATCCCACTCCCTTCTAACACTGATGATGTTACCTAGTTGGGTCATGAAACATCTGCAAGGAAACCAACAAACTCAGAGAGCACCAAAGACCCCACAAACACCCCTCCTCCTCCCCCACTTCCTTCCCTTCCTCCTCCAAACCCAACTCCCTTCTAGCCCTGATGATGTTACCTACTTGGCTCATGAAATGTCTGGAAGAAAACCGCCAAGGACCCCACGGATCAGCCCTGAGCTACGAATATTCTCCCCTGTCCTATCTTCTCTCTGGGATGGGAATTGACCCACCAAACTCACGACTGCAGGGTAGAAGAGAAAGAGAAGGGGGTCCTTACCCTGATAAGACACCAAGGACCAGGTTGAGCATGAAGAAGGAGCCGATGATGATGAGGGGGATGAAGTAAAGCCAGTTCCACATGTTCCCTGCAGCATCGTTGGTCTGCGAAAGAGAGAGAGAGAGGTGTGAGCAGACACCGAAAACACATAACCAACATAGCCAGAGACATTATGCAGGTAGTCCTCGACTTACGACCACAATTGACCTGACCTTGGTGAAGTTAATTTTACTCCATTTTGCGACTTTTCTTGCCACTGTAGTTCAGTGAATCACTGCACTCGTTCTGTTATTCACACAGTTGTTAAGTGAATCTGGCTACCTTTTGTTATGTCAAAGCACCTGGTGTGCCTAAATATGGGAGGGAGCATACTGGGAAGCAAAGCACCAGGTGCTTTGACATAACACTTAATCATTTCCTTGGCTCAGCTGATAAGGAGAGGAGAGCTTGTGGCTTAGAGGCTAATACAACTGCCTAACATGTAAAAACAGCCCAGGTTTGAATCCCAGTAAGGGTATGGCTAGCTGATGAGAGCTAATTAGCTTGAAATAGATCTATACTAGTCTCCTTTTATTTATTTATCAGCACAAATGCAATACACAAACACAAAACATAGTAATATGTTCATATATACAAAAGAATAGAAAAAAGAACTGAACTAGAACAGAAGGGTAATGTGTAAAAATGTGAAATAATGAGAATGAGATGTAATAACTATGAGTAATAAGATCATGTTTATTTATATTGAAATATATGATACCCAAGTAACACACCAGGGGTGAAATGCAGCAGGTTCTAGAGAAGTGGTAGCGGAAATTCTGAATAGTTTGGAGAACTGGCAAATGCCACCTCTGGCTGGCCCCAGAGTGGGGAGAGAATGGGGATTTGGCAATATCCTTCCCCTGGAGTGGGGAGGAAATGGGGATTTTGCAATATCCTTCTCCTGGAGTGGGTGGGAATGGAGATTTTGCAGTATCCTTCCCCTGGAGTGGGGAGGGAATGGGGATTTTGCAGTATCCTTCCCCTGGAGTGGGGAGGGAATAGGGATTTTGCAATATCCTTCCCCTGGAGTGGGGAGGGAATGGGGATTTTGCAGTATCCTTCCCCTGGAGTGGGGAGGGAATGGAGATTTTGCAGTATCCTTCCCCTGGAGTGGGGAGGGAATGGGGATTTTGCAGTATCCTTCCCCTGGAGTGGGGAGGGAATGGGGATTTTGCAGTATCCTTCCCCTGGAGTGGGGAGGGAATGGGGATTTTGCAGTATTCTTCCTGTGGAGTGGGGAGGGAATGGAGATTTTGCCGTATCCTTCCCCTGGAGTGGGGAAAGAATGGATATTTTGCAGTATCCTTCCCCTGCCACGCCCACCAAGCCACGCCCACAGAACCGGTAGTAAAATAATAATAATAATTTCACCATTAATTAAACACCATTCATGCATTGATCTCTATCTCTATCTCTATCTCTATCTCTATCTCTATCTCTATCTCTATCTCTATCTCTATCTATCTATCTATCTATCTATCTATCTATCTATCTATCTATCTATCTATCATCTATCTATCTATCTATCTATCTATCTATCTATCTATCTATCATCTATCATCTATCTATCTATCTATCTATCTATCTATCTATCTATCTATCTATCATCTATCATCTATCATCTATCATCTATCTATACACACACACACACACACACACACACACAAAATAAAAAATCTTGGGAGGAAATGAGAACGTACAATACTGAGTAAGAAGAAGAATATTGCAATTTGCTCCTGTGCAAATAGTAACATCCCCGATTCCACGTTTTAGCAAGTTTTTTTTTCTGCCTGAATACTTTCTGGCCAGTCAACCAAGGCTGTATTGAAGGCACTGAAATCCATTTACTCCCTTCCCCCTGTTGCCCCCACCCCCATTAGGGAGAAAATGCCATTCTCGTGGAAAATTTCCGAGTTCTTATTAACGTTTGACTAATTCCTTCCCTTCTCCCCATCCATTTAACGTTTCAGTCCTCAAAAAGACTTATTCACTCCTGCAAACCAAAGTCAGAGGAACAGACTGGGTGGAAGGGGGGGGCGGCGGAGAGGGACGGCCCCTGAAGGCAGCAATTAAGCGTGCAGACAACTGGAGGGTAACATGTAGCCTTCCAGATGTTGGTGAATTTCTTCGTCTCTCCCGGCTGAGCGATGCCGAACATCTGGAGACTCGCCGGTTGATTAAGTAGATCAAAAATTAAAGGCAGAACATGAAGTGATGGATGGAAACTAATTAAGGAGAGAGCGAACTTAGAACTAGGGAGGAATGACTATCCTATCCTATTTTCTGTTCTGTTCTATCCTATCCTATTTTCTGTTCTGTTTTATCCTATCCTGTTCTATTTTCTGTTCTGTTCTGTTCCAATTCTATTCTCTATTCCTATTCCTATTTCCTTCTCTTCTTTTCTCTTCTCTTCTTCTCTCTCCTCTCCTCTCCTATTCAAAAATTAAAGACAGGACAAGAAGCAATGGATGGAAACTAATCAAGAAGACCACCAACCTAGAACTAGGGAGGAATTACCTGACTATTCTATTCTATTTTTTCTATTCTATTCTTTCTATTCTATTTTAGAATAGATTCTATTTTATTCTTTCTATGGTATTATATTCTATTCTACATTCCCTGTTCTATCCTATCCTAACCTAACCTATCCTATCCTATTTTCTGTTCTGTTCTATTCTTCTCTACTCTATTTTCTATTCTATTCTATTTTACATTCTGCTTGGAAGCTGGGAGAGAGAAGAAACTTATTGTTGCCCAATAAGGAATAGAATATGGAATAGAGAATAGCATATGGAATGGAATAGAATAGAATAGAACAGGAATAGGATTGTGCCATCGTGATTTCAGGACTAAATTGTCCCAACCTCCTTGAGAACAAAGTGCCTTTTTCTCTTGCAAAATAAATAGATTGATTTAATAAAGAAAAGAATGGTATGAATATGTGTGAGAATGTGCACATGTTGCAACTATCTATGTATTTTTAGAAAAGAACAACAGGGCTTTGCATAGAAATAGCTTGATCCGAGTCTCCTTCTCCCTGCTTTTGATTCCCAGCTGCGCAGGGAGGATATTAAATTTTATTTTATTTTTTGTCTCTCCCTACCAGATCAGAATCTGCACGCATTTTCATGCACGCTGAAGAATCCTGGAGACTACTGAGTCAGGGAATAAAAATGTTGTTGCACCCCAGTCGCAAAGGGGATGCCAAGGACATTAGAAACCAGCAGGCCACCGCTTAATCCCCTCATTTATAGGGTAAGATGGAAGCTGAAGTCTTAATACAGATGGACAGAGTTGGAAGGGTCCTTGTAGGTCATCTAGTCCAACCCCCCCGTCCAAGCAGGAGACCACCATTTCTGATAGATGGCAGTCCAGTCTCTTCTTGAAAGCTTCCAGGGATGGAGATCCCACAACTTCCGAAGGCAACTTCTGTTCCATGGGTTGATGGTTCTCACTGTCAGGAAATTTCTCCTTATTTCCAGGTTGAATCTCTCAGTTTCCATCCATTCTTCCTCGTCTGACCCTGAGGTGCTTTGGAAAATAGCTTGACCCCCTCCTCTCCATGGAAGTCCCTCCAATATTGGAAGATGGCTATCGGAGAAGAGCAACCAGGATGATTAGGGGACTGGAAACTAAAACAGGCTGGCCTTCTCTCCACCAAAGCCCAGCTTAGTTTAGCTTCCGAAAACTTACATATTATATAAGAGAACACCACCAGGCCCAACACTGTATCTTTGCTTTCCCTTCCATCTGAATAATTCACTCAAAGCCCGAGTAATTTCAGCAGAAATCTCAGGAGGCAGAGGGAGAGAGGGAGGATGGGAAAGAGGAGAGAGAGAGAGAGAGAGAGAGAGAGAGAGAGGGAGAGAGAGAGAGAGAGAGAGAGAAGAGGAAGGGGGAGAGAGGAAGAGAAGAGAGGAAGGGGGCAGAGAGGAGGAGGGAGAGGAA
>NC_045556.1:36887524-37011087 GCF_009769535.1 Thamnophis elegans | reverse complement strand
GAGAGATAGAAGAGAGAGAGGAGACAGAGAGAGATAGATAGAGGGAGAAAGAAATAGAAGAGAGAGAGAGATGAGGAGGAGAAAGAGAGGAGAGAGAAGAGAGAGAGAGAAGAGAGAGACAGGAGAGAGAGAGAGAGAAGAGAGGGAGGAGAGAGAGAGAGAAGAGAGAAAGAGAGAGACAGAAGAGAGGGAGTGAAGGAGAGAGACAGACAGATAAGAGAGAGAGGGGGGGGGGAGAGAGAGACAGAGAGAATGAGAATATTTCTGAGCCAGCCTGTAAATCTCAATGGTGAATTAAAGGTTTAACAGAGGCAGGGAGACTACCTCATGAATAAAGCAGCACGGTGGTCTGTTCTAGTGCCGGGATGAATGAATTTTTTATCACTCGGCTGTTAGTGCCTGGGCTTTTATCGATTTATCAGCGCCTTAAAGCTTGTGGGTTTTTTTAAAGCTTTCGAGGCTTTTTTCTTTCCTCCTACAGGATGGGGGGGGGACACACGACAGACAGATCTGCCTCACGGGGCAGAAAGGAGAAGCAGGGATCTCCGGGAAATGAAATATATATATATATATATAGATAGATAGATAGATAGATAGATAGATAGATAGATAGATAGATAGATAGATAGAGATAGAGATATAGATAGAGATAGAGATAGAGATAGATATAGATATAGATATAGATATAGAGATAGAGATATAGATATAGATATAGATAGATAGATAGATAGATAGATAGATAGATAGATAGATAGATAGAGATAGATAGATAGATAGATAGATAGATAGATAGATAGATAGATAGATAGATAGATAGATAGATAGATAGATAGATATAGATATAGATATAGATATAGATATAGATATAGATATAGATATAGATGATATAGATATAGATATAGATATAGATGATATAGATATAGATATAGATATAGATGATATAGATATAGATATAGATATAGATATAGATATAGATATAGATATAGATATAGATATAGATATAGATATAGATATAGATATAGATATAGATATAGATATAGATATAGATATAGATATAGATATAGATGATATAGATATAGATATAGATATAGATATAGATATAGATATAGATATTTAAAACTCCAAGGGTCTCCAGCAGCTAGCACTGATGTTCGCACCATCCAGCTTCAAGAGGCCTCCTTAGAAAGTTGCCCACCAATTTCTGATCTTCCTGCCCATTTCTGTGTTTCTGGCTCCCTCTCGGGCACCATCTGATCAGGTTTCCATGATGGGCATGGACTCATCCTTGGATGAAATGCCAACTAAGCGTTCCAGGACTGTTTTAAATAAAGTCCTCATGAATTGCATCCCGTTGCATCGCACCCAGATTTCGGACGCCACAATATTTTTTTTTACAAAAAAGATGTCGAGACTCTCGTCTGGGAAATATTTTTAAAAAGGCAGAATATTATATACTTCCCTGCATGAGAAAAGGAGAGGCATGTTTTTAAAGACAAAGAGCAGCTCCCTGCACCCCAGCAGATATTTGGTGGGATTCAGTCGGTTTGGTCAAACTGATAGTTCCCGTGAGAAGTTGGCCCCTTTCCTGTCCTATACTTCCCTGGTTTTTTTTTAAGCTCACGGGCGCTGACATAGAAGGTAAGTTTTTCAGCTTAAAATGGATGGTTTTTGCACAACCCGTGACTGCATCATCACTGGAGGCTTTTGCGAAGAGATTGCACATCTGTTCGTCTGGAATGGTATAGATTCTCCTTCCTGAGGACTAGAAGACCGCCAAGGTCTCTTTCAATTCTGTTATAACAAGAAGCTTCAAGAAGATGACAATGCAAAGGACTGCCAAGGGAATGGCATATTAATAGCCACGTAGTCACTAAGATTCAGAGCTCAACCCGCAGCCGTCTTCGTCTTGACCTACAGTAATACTCCCTGGCCTAATTTTGCTTCGGGAACTACCTTCCATGTGGAATGGAGCTACAGTTCCCCGGGGTTATTCTGGGGGAGCGGTGTTCCTGCGCTCAGGTGATTTCTTCTCCCCCCCTCCTCCCCCTCCTCTTTCTCCTTCCACCTGCCAAGTCGGTGACACTTAAATCTCATTAGCAGAATGAATTTGGGACAAGGCCTGTCAACCTTGTGCCCTAATTGGTTATTTATAGCAAAGGGGCTTCTTGGCCTTGATTTAACACCCATGTTTGTCTGGAAATTGATAGAGCTTGTCTTCCTTTATTAGGCGGGGTGACTAGATGATCGCTTTTGACAATGCTATTAGCAAAACTGTCTTCTGCTACTTTACACCGAACAGATGGGACCTCCGTTGCCCTTGCTTGAGGACTTGGAATAAGCCTTGTAAAGGTTTTCCCCTTCCTTCCCATCTCGATTTCTGCTCCCTTGGACAATGAGGTGGTCCAGATTTAGGTTGTCGTGCTCCCGTCGGAGCCTGAATTGGTGGAGGAAGCCTCGCCGGAACTGGAGCTGATGGAGATCGAGGCGGCGGCTTCGTTGGCATGTAGGGAGGAGCAGGCCAAGTCAGACCATGGCCTTTCAGGATTGGGATGCCTTGTAGGCAGGGAGGAATGGATGACCAAGAGAGGGTAAGCAGTGAACACGAGAGACAGAGCTCAGGTAATGAGCAAGGATCACCCCCTCCTGATCCTAGAGTGTGGAGAATGGAGAGAAGGTGAGAACAGCGCATTAACCTGGAAACTTGGGAGGAGAGTCCCCAGCTCCTCTTCACAAGGCACACCTGGGGACTGAGACTTAAGGAGATGCTATGGGGAGGGGCATTTGTCAGGAACAAATGCTGAATTCATGGAGTGTTGTGTGCCGTTGCTGACGTTTGAAGTTTCCTGGACTTCTTGCTTTCTTTCTGGCTTCCTGGCTTCCTTGCCTTGTTCCTTTGCTTCCTGGATTCATTGACTTATTCCCTTGCCCTGCTAGATTTCTTGCTTTGCAGTCATTGTGCTGTATTACTTACAGCCAGAGGCTGTTGGAGGTTTGTGTGTGTTTTTGAGTATGTGTGTGATCACTTTGCTCATTTTTTGTTCCAGAAACATGGGAACGTTTGGGGGAAAGCTGGAGCAATAAAGGGGCAGTTTGAATGATCAGCTGACTGTGTTGCCTTCGTGCCCTGCCCCAAGTCATCACATAGGTCCTCACTATCAGGTTCGGGCATTTGATGTCCGAAAATCCCTGTGCATTAGTTGCATCGAGAAGATCTGGTTTGAGATGGATCCTCAAACGCCGGACTGGTTTACCATATTTTGCAGGGCTCTAAAGCCACTATGGTTCGAAGCCGCTGAGATGACCTTGGAGAACTCGTCCGAAGCCCTCAAACCAACAACAAGATTTTAGAAGGATGAGCCCAGGGAGATGAGAGAAAAGAATCCGCTCCAAGGAGCAAAACTTCTTCCGAGGAAACCATGTTTTTGAAAATCGCTATCCTGAAATCAAAGTTGAGCGGACGGCCCTTGAAATCTGCATTTGTTTCAATACATAAAGCATTTGAAAAGAACATACAATTAGTTCGGCTACCAAGGAGCCAACTCGCAATTGCTCAGTTGGCTCTGGGAATTGGTTTCCCCTCCAGCATTCATGCTCAATGCAATCAGGAGCGGTGTTCCTTGGCCAGGTCCCTTTGCAGCTGGGCAGCATTGTCTCACACCCGTCTCTGGGCTCTAGGCTCGGAATTCCAAGGATATGGTTGGGAAGCACATGATAGCAATAGTACTTAGACTTATATACTGCTTTACAGTGCTTTTACAGCCCTCACTAAGTGGTGTATAGAGTCAGCCTCTTGCCCCCAACAATCTGGGTCCTCACTGTTTTTCAGTGCCGGTGTAACGGCGAACAGTTTCTAAACAAATGGCTGTAAGTTGAGGACTACTTATCAATCAGAATTTGTTGCGGACATCAAATCAAGAAAGCACACACAGATAACTGACGCAGCAGGATTCATTAACCTCTCTTTATAGACAGTATAATACCTAAGTAAATATACAACACCAACAGCTGGATCACAAGTGGAGGAGAGAATATGGTTTTGTTTCAGTTCAGAGTTGCAGAGAGATTCAGAGCTACAAAGGCAAGCCACGCCCAGGCTCCGAGCCGTCTGGCATGGCTCTCAGTCACCAAATAGTTCCCATTGGATGACCCAGTTGCCATGCCTGTTCATTGGCTGGCCTTGTTACCATGTCCTATTCCAGCCAGTCCCCAAGGCTGATCTGTTGCTATGTCCTATTCCAGTTCATGAATATTCTGACACTATCCACTGCTTCCACCATTAGATCCTTGGGACCATCATTCCCAGGGAACAGATCACGTTTTTCCCGATTTGTTCGTTTTCATAAGGATTCCAAAACCTCAATTTTTCACTCTGGAAAAGGCCGTTTCCTCCAAAAAATGAGGCCGATTCAGATGCTTAGCTAGCAGAAAGATGTTTCTTTTGTCTAGTCAAGAGTTTTGCTCACCTCATTCTTTCCTTAAGGCTACTAATAGTTATTCTTCATTTATCTTCCTAAATAAGCTGGGCCTTGCATCTTTATCCCGGCGTTAGCAGAAAAGCTTCAGATTAATTTCTCATGCTGGGAACCTCTAGGGTGAGTTTCAGCAGGAATGGATCATGGCCAGGGTTGGGCTGCTACAGGTTCGCCTAGGTTTGGGAGAACCTGTAGCTAACGTTATTGTTAGGAACATAATTCTAACGGTTGGGTTTGTGTGTTCTCCAACACAACTCTCACAACGCTTCGCTGAACGTACTCACTCTCCCAACGGGGAGCTTACCTAATATCATGTAAGCTGGTTCAGAGAACCTCCAAATCCCACCCCTGGCTGGCCCCTCCCACCCTGCCCCACCCCTCCCACCCCACCCCTCCCAGGAGTCTCCACACAGCCTGTTTTGGATGCGAGGTGAATGCAAGGCCCGTGCGGAGGCTTGGGGAGGGGGAAAACCGGGCTTCCCAGAAATTCCGGAAGGCCGGAAATGAGCCCGTTCCTGACTCTAGGGGGCGTTTGCTCATCTCTGTTTCAAAGCTGAAGAGCCAGCACTGCCCGAAGACGTCTCCGTGGTCATGTGGCCAGCATGACTAAATGCCAAAGGCACATGGAACGCTGTTCCCTTCCCACCAAAGGTGGTTCCTATTTTCCTACTTGCATTTTTTACGTGCATTCAAACTGTTAGCTGGGACAAGGAAGGGGAGCTGACTCCGTTAGGCAGCGCTAGGGATTTGAACCACTAAACTGCCAGCCTTTCTGATTGACAGGCTCAGCATCTTAGCCACTGAGCCACCGTGTCCCATATATATGTATGTATGTATGTATGTATGTATGTATGTATGTATACATACATACATACATACATACATACATACATATATTCCTCTTTTAATGACCCCATAATCCCTTGTGGGGTGGAGTCTGGGCAACTGAATGGAGCTGAATATTTACTGGCCAGTTGCCCTTCCTGTCGCCAATGCAGAGTGTTATTCAGCAGATCTATTCTCAGTGTGCCCAGAGAGAGAAATATCTTCCTTCAGCAGATCTTGCTCCGAACAATTGGCTAGGCTAGATGTCCTCTTTTGATATCTCTCTCTCTTCCCCCTCCTCCCTCCCCCCTCTCTCTCATACACACACACACACACACACACAGCAAACTTTTAACCAACAAATAACAAAAGCCTCCTGCAGCTCTTTAGAACAGTAAATTTAAAAAAATGCTTTTAGAAAATAGGAGCCCGTTAATAGAACATTTTGACAGCGTATTATATAGTTCCATTCAGCACTGTATTTACACATGAATATCTACTTGCCGAGTGGGAACGGTGGCGTTTATTCTAGATTACTCAACAGGGGTCAAAAAAAATGAGCAATAGGATGGGGGGGAGAGAGAAAGAAAGGAGGGATAATTATTTTGTTTCATAATGAAATTTCCTGAAAAACCCGCCCTCTCTCTCCCCCTTACAAATACAAATATTAGTAACAGAGTTAAAGAGTAACTTATTTGTCTACCACCACTCTTTAAATGTCAGGAGATTCCAAACAAGATTAATGATTGCCCTCTCCCAAAAAAATAAACAGAGCCAACGAAGCCAAGACTCGGGGAGATAATCTGCAAGCCTTCCTCGTTCAGGGAAATGAATTAAGCCAGAAAGGAAAGTCAGCAAATTTGGAAAGGTGTTTTTAGTCTGTTATAAATCAGCATCTTCCCCTAAATATCTTGGAACCTTTCAAGTTGAAGTAGACTTAACAAACCAAGATCCAATTTCCACCCTCCTAATACTTAAATCTTTGTGGGGTTCTTGGTGCTCTCTGAGCTTGATGGTTTTGTTGTGGACATTTTATTGCCCAACTAGGTAGCAATATCAGTGCTGAATGGAGCACATGATGTTACCTAGTTGGGCAATGAAACATCCGCATGAAAACCATCAAGCTCAGAGAGCACCAAGGACCTGACAGTTGTCCTCCTCGTCCTCCTCCTCCACACCCATAGCACCCTTCTGGAACGGATGATGTTACTTAGATGGGGAATAAAACACCTGCACGAAAACCACCAAGCTCAAGGACCCACAGCTCTCCTCCTCCTCCCCACCCCACAACCCCAACTCCTTTCTAGCACTGATGATGTTACTTAGTTAGGTAATGAGACAGTGGTGGGTTTCAAACTTTTTTGGAACCTCTTCTGTAGGTATGGCCTGCTTTCCGGGTCCACTGGTGGAACCTCTTCTAACCGGTTCGGTAGATTTGACGAACTGGTTCTACCGAATAGGTGCGAACTGGTAGGAACCCAACTCTGTAATGAGACATCTGCAAGAAAACTCAACCCCATGACTCAACCCCAAAGGCGCATGGAATTCTGTTCCCTTCCCAACAAAGGTGGTTCCTATTTTTCTATTTAAATTTTTTACATGCTTTTGAACTGCTAGGTTGGCAGAAGCTGGGAGGAGGAACGGGAGCTCCCTCCCGTTACATGGCGCTAGGGATTCGAACTGCCGAACTGCTGACCTTTCTGATTGACAAGCTCAGCGTCTTAGCCACTGAGCCACCACATCCCTTCTCTTCTATCACTACTTAAATCTCTGTTCCTATCTGAGCACGGCAGCCAGAGTCTAAGGCTACGTGTCCTTCCATTCTCCCCACAATGCCTGGCCATTTCGTGGGGCATCTGTTCAACGCCGCCTGGCCGTTTGGCTTACAAACCCAGAAACCTTTCTTAAGGCTCCTCCGTGGCCTCGTTTTGTCTTTCGGGAAAGCAAAATGTTTTTTTTTTTACAGCTTCTTCCCCTCAAACCATTCTTGATGCATTAACCTGTCTGCCCTTCGCACAAGATGTGCGCTTCACAGAGAAAACTCGGGTAAAAAGCTTTCCACAGAAAAGGGAAGGGCGGAAAAACACCACTCCCAAATGAAAACCAAGGAAGAAAGACTTCAACATGGCTGAACCTCCACTAATTTTTGAGCATAACCAGGGGTGGGATTGGAAAATTTTAGCAACCGGTTCTCTACCCGGTTGCTGGGTGGGTGTGGTCATGGGGGTGTGGCCTAGTTGGCTTCCTGCGTCACGACCAAGTGTGAAGTTTCCAAAAGATGACCTGATTAATTTACAAGCCTCGAGACAAAGTTCAAAAGAAATCCAGTCATTTATTAGGATCAACATTTTGGCACGTTCTTCTGCGGAGCCGAAACTGATTTCCGCTTTATGGCATCTGAACTTTACCCCTGTATCCCCTCACTTCTGTCTGTGTCATAAATCACATCCACCAACAAGGTGCTGCAGCAGGCTATGAACCTGTGCATTTCATACGCTAGCTGTAGAAATATGTGACCTGACTCTGGCCAAAGGTATGCATGGCATTATCCTCCCTTTTCTCTCTTTTTTTATGTCAACTTGATAATACTTATGGAAATGCTTTACAAGTTGACATCAAGTCAATTAACCACTAAGAGGGTCAAACGCCGGAGAGACTAAAACATATGAAGAACGGCTGCAGGACTAGGGTTGGGCTAGTCTAAAGAAAAGAAGAATGAGGAGCGACATGATAGTAGTCTTCCAGTATTTGAGGGTCTGCCCCAAACAAGAGGGGGTCAAATTATTCTCCAAAGCACCAGAGGGCAGGACAAGAAATAGTCCTTGGGAACCAATCCAGGAGAGAAGCAACCTGGAATTAAGGAGAAACTTCCTAACAGTGAGGACAATTAAGCAGAGGATCAGGTTGCCTTCAGACATTGTGGGTGCTCCATCCCTGGAAGATTTTAAGAAGAGACTGAACTGGTCCTTTGTCTGAAATGGTATGGGGTCTCCTGCTTGAGCAGGGGGCTGGACTAGAAGATCTCCAAGGTCTATTCTATTCTATTAATTCCCTATTTTATTCTCTTCTATTCATTCCCTCTTCTCTTCTACATTCCGTATTCTATTCTATTTCTATTCTATTCTACTCTATTCTGTTCTATTCTATTCTACATTCCCTATTCTATTCTATTCTATTCTATTCTATTCTGTTCTGTTCCGTTCTATTCTACTCTACTCTATATTCTATTCATTCCCTATTTTATTCTCTTCTATTCATTCCCTCTTCTCTTCTCTTCTCTTCTACATTCCCTATTCTATTCTATTCTACATTCCCTATTCTATTTTATTCTATTCTATTCTACTCTACTCTATTTTCTCTTCTCTTCTGTTCTATTCTACTCTACTCTATATTCTATTCATTCCCTATTCTCTTCTCTTCTACATTCCGTATTCTATTCTATTCTACATTCCCTATTCTATTCTATTCTATTCTATTCTACTCTACTCTACTTTCTATTCTGTTCTATTCTGTTCTATTCTACTCTACTCTATATTCTATTCATTCCCTATTCTCTTCTCTTCTACATTCCGTATTCTATTCTATTCTACATTCCCTATTCTATTCTATTCTATTCTATTCTACTCTACTCTACTCTACTTTCTATTCTGTTCTGTTCTATTCTACTCTACTCTATATTCTATTCATTCCCTATTTTATTCTCTTCTATTCATTCCCTATTCTCTTCTCTTCTCTTCTCTTCTACATTCCCTACTTTATTCTCGTCATTCCCTCTTCTCTTCTCTATTCTCTTCTATTCATTCCCTATTCTCTTCTCTTCTATTCCTTCCCTATGCTCTTCTCTTCTAATCACTGGAATAGCTTGCCTTCAGAAGTTGTGGATGCCCCAACAAGGGAAGTTTTGAAGAAAAATTGGACAACCATTTGTCCCGAATGGTATAGGGTCCCCTTCTAGAACTGGGGGTTGGACTAGAAGACCTCCAAGGTCCCTTCCAACGCTGTTCTTTGAGGTTCTGTGAGATTTGCACGCTCAAGCAAAAACAGAAAACTTCATATCGGCAGCCTTCCTTTCTACCGTAGCTCTTTAATTGAGCCCATTGGCAAAGTGGCTTCTAAAGCAAACTTCTCCCCTTCCCACCACAAATATCTTGGCCTGATTAATGACTGCAATAAAGTAGAAGGGAAAAAAACCCCAAAGACCCTCCTTCCCCTCCCACCCCCACCCCAGATCATATAGTATGGCTGTTTCTGGATCCGATAAGTAACTCCGTGAGTGTTTTTCCAGTAAATCTGAAAAGGATATTTGACTCCTAATTATGTAACCATAGCAGCAGCAGTAGCTCACTTGCTCTCTCCCTCTCTCTCCCCCCCCCCCCATAAATTATATATCTGAAATGGAGAAAGCCTAGAGCAACTTGGAGTGGGGTGGATTTTGATCTGGAAAAATATGTCCTCTCCTTCCAATTCTAGAACTGCCAGCAAGTCCTTCGGGCATAAAGAGGGAGAAAAATAATAATATTCCAGTTGGTGGATTCTCGCGCAAAGCAAAGTAGATCCCATAGATATTTTGCACAGCTTCTTCTCCAGTAACATTGTACTGCTAACCAGAGCAACAAAACCTTTGCCAGACCAATCCTCAAATACAGCTTGTCTGCCTGGAATCCACACTGTATATCGGGCATTAATACTATCGAGCGAGTCCAAAGGTATTTCACGAGAAGAGTCCTCTACTCCTCTACTCACAATAGGATCCCTTACACCACCAGGTTCGAAATTTTGGGCTTAAGACAACCTGGAACTATGCCGCCTTTGGTCGGAACTAACACAAAATTGTCTGTTACAACGTCCTACCTGTCAACGACTACTTCAGCTTCAACCGCAACAGGCAAACAATCGATACAAACTCAAGGTAAACTGCTCCAAACTCGGTTGCAGAAAATACGACTTCAGCAACAGAATGGTCAACGCCTGGAATGCTCTACCTGACTCCGTTGTTACTTCCTCTAATCCCCACAGCTTCAACCTTAAACTGTCTACCATGGACCTCACCCCATTCCTAAGAGGTTCGTAAAAGGGGTGTGCATAAGCGCACCAGCGTGCCTTCCATCCCTGTCCTACTGTCCCCATTTATTCATACCCATTTCCTATGTTCATGTCCATGTTTATACTTATATCTGTTATCTCGCACATGTTTGACAGTCACAGATCTTATCTGGCTTGGAGAGCGGCCAGGCTGATTATCTGCAAAACTTGGCAAGGAGTCTTGGAGAGTCACGAACCAATGAAGCGAATTAATTATCTCCTGCAAACTCCACTCCCCCTTTGCTCCTCTTTTATTTCCTCTGGGGGGGGGCCTTCATCATCCACCTGTGGTTTTACTCCCAAGTTGACCCCTATTCTTTAGCTGTTCACTTTTTCTGGCCACTCTGCGCATGCACATACTGGGAACAGGCTCCAGCTGTTCCTCTGCCTCACTGATGTCTGACTCCGAAGGCAGCTGATAACTGGCATATGGCCCTGGCCCTCTCTCTGTCTCCGACACAGAGCCCTCATCAGAGCCTTCCCCAGATTCCAGGACTGGCCCAGGTTCCTCCCCAACCTCCCCACTGCCCAAATCTGCTTCCAGTTCCGCTGGTGGCCAACAACAGGCCACTATCCCTGCAGAGATAAGACTGGCCATATTCTTTTTCCTATCATACATATTAAGCTGAGAAAGATCCTAAGCAGGAAACGGGCAGGAGATAACACTCTTTTCCATAGTATGTGCTTCATTAGAGATCCTTTGCTCATCCGGAGCCAGCAGAACTTACGTTGTAGAGGATATCGGTCCATCCTTCCATGGTGATGCACTGGAAGACGGTCAGGACAGCAAACAAGATATTGTCGAAGTTGGTGATTCCAAAGTTGGGGCCCTCCCAGTATTTTTTGCAGATGCCTTCTTCGCAGCGCCTAGCGGGCCAGTCTTCACCACAAGGGAAATCTCCCAGTCTTTCACCTGCAGGGAAATTTTTAAAAAGAAAGTAAGTTACTGCAAAATCCCCATTTCTTCCTGATCAGCTGGGACTTGGGAGGCAGAGAATAGATGGGGGCGCGGCCAGCCAGAGGTGGTATTTACCGGTTCTCTGAACTACTCAAAATTTCTGCTACGGGTTCTCCAGAACTGGTCAGTACCTGCTGAATACCACCTCTGGCCATACGGTAACAACTCTGTTGTTCTGGTATTAGGAAGGAAGGAAGGAAGGAAGGAAGGAAGGGATGGGAGGGAAGAAAGAGAAAGAGAGGAAGGAAAAGAGAGGAAGAAAGAGGGGAAGGAAGGGAAAGAGAAAAGGATGGATGGAAGGAAGGGATAGGATGGAGGGAAGAGAAATAAAGAGAGGAAGGGAAAGAGAAAGAGAAAGAAAGAGGGGAAGGAAGGAAAAGAGAAAGGGATGGGTGGAAGGAAGGAAAGGATGGGAGAGAAATAAAGAGAGGAAGGGAAAGAGAAAGAAAGAGGGGAAGGAAGGAAGGGAAAGAGAAAGGGATGGATGGAAGGAAGAGAAATAAAGAGAAGAAGGGAAAGAGAAAGAGGGGGAGGAAGGAAGAAAGAGAGAAAGGGATGGGTGGAAGGATGGAAAGGATGTGAGGGAGGGAAGGAAGAGAAAGAAGGGGAGGAAAGGAAAGAAGAAAGGATGGGAGGGAAGGAAAGAAGAAAGAGAAAGAGGAAGGAAGAAAGGAAAAGGGAAGGAAGAGAAAGAAGAAAGGATGAGAGGGAGGGAGGAAAGAGAGGGAGAGGGGAAGGGAGGGAGGGAGTTGGGTTCCTCTTGGCTCACCCTACTCAGATGCCAAAAGCCTGGCAGAGCCCAAGGCAGACGAGAGCCAATCATCCCCCGACCTGAAAGCTACCTTGTTCGAGTGGTCTTCCCATGAAACCCACCTGTTTCGTTGGAGAAGCAAGCTTTGTGAAACTTTCCCATATAGAATTCCAGACCGATGATGGCAAACATCACGATGGCGAAGAAGAGGAGGAGGCCGATCTGAAGGAGGGGCACCATAGCCTTCATGATGGACTTGAGGACAACTTGTAAACCTGGGCAAGAAAAAAAAAAAAGAGAGAGAGAATCAGTCCATGGAAGATCATAGCAAAGAGAGGAATCCAAGCAGAAAATATCTCAGGAGGGCTAAAGACATTCCTCAAAAATTGCTAACTTCTAGCGCAGCTCTCTGGGGATTTCCACCAGCTTGAATTCAAATCCACCACCTTGATTTGGCTTTGCTTAGGCCAAACTTCACAATCCACATGGAGTTGAGAGTGGGGTGGTAATGGTTTATACCTTCTCTTGAGCTTTGCACTTGAGCTTCCTGTTCCTGTGCAAGACCAGGTATTCAATTGGCTGTTGACAGACTCCCATGATGCCATGTACAAATCCTAGGAATTTGTCTGAGCTGAGCTTGGTTGAAGCTTGGCTGATGTAATGATTGTCAGCACTAAAGAGATAAAGAGATAGATAGCTCTATTCATAGGCAAAAATTCCCTGCAGGTCTGAACAAAGGTAGGATTAGCCCTCAGCCACAATAGGAATTGCCCAACAAGCTCCTTCATTGCATCAGCCAAATGTCAACCAAGCTTAGCTCAGACAAACTCCTAGGATTTGTACATGGCCTCATGGGAATCTGACAACAGCCAATAGAATACATGTTTTTGCACAGGAACAGGAAGCTCAAGTGCCAAGACCAAGAGAAAGTATAAAAACCTCTCACATGTGGTCAGCTGCCCAGAATCATATGTGCTTGGTGGTTCTGCTTCATCAATCAATGGACCTTCTTTCCAATCAACCTCCAGCCTTCATTTTGTCTCAGCTCGGAACTGAACCAGATGGATATTTCTTCCAACGCTACCAAAGAATGTTGACTTCTCAAGCAATTTCTCCAAGGAATATACTAGCCATTTCTTGGCAGCCATTCCTGGAATCTCACAAAACTTTAGCGAAGCTGAACTACCGTAGGATGAGCGGAATTTAGATACTTCTGTGTGTTCCAAGCATGGCATTATAAATCGGTATGAACCCCTTCACGCAATGCTGATTCCATCCCTCTTCAAATGCGAAGAGGGCAAAGCACGATGAGAGTCCGAATCAAAGTTATACCGCGTTCTTCCACTTACTTGGGATTCCTGAGACAAGTTTCAGGGGTCTCAGCACACGGACGGCTCTCAGCGTTCGAAGGTCAAACTGGGTCCCAGCTGTAGCCAGAATCCTACCCAGGGCAAGAGAGAAAGAGAGAGAGAGAAATAGCATTAGCGTAACAGAAGGAGAGGCAGAGCCAGTGGAATCAAGAGAGCAATCAGCCTAGAGTTATTATGTTGCCACAAACAGATTAAGTTCCAACTCCTCTTGAATTCTCTTGGTTATTAAAGGTAAAGTTAAAGGTTCCCCTCACACATATGTGCTAGTTGTTCCCAACTCTAGGGGGCGGTGCTCAAAATCACGAAAGGTAGAACACACACGGCCCCCACAAAAACAAATCTGGCAACCGTTTCTCCGTTGTTGCCAAGAACACGATGTGGACACATCCGTCAAGGCCCCGGGAGTTGAATTTGACTCAAAGGAGATGTTATCCCTTCAAGTCCTTATGAAAAAAAATGAATCAACTGAAATTTCCCATCGTTGGCAAAGAGTTGAGAAGCCATCAATCCAGCAATGGGGGGGGGGGGAAGAGATGTTGCTCAGGAATAAAATTAGAAGTTGTAAATTGCTGGAGGGAAGGGCAGATGAAACCGGTCCAAAGTGTATTTTGACTCTGTTTATTAACTGCTGTAAAGGTGTAGATCAAAGTGACAGCTCGAGAGGTGTGAAATAAAGAAATAGAAAGCCTTGCCTGTTGCGATGCCTCCTGTCTTAAATCTGTAGATATAAAAGCCAAGTACCATTCACTCATCACGAAATCTCCACAACCGTACAGCCTACAAACTTAAAATTTGACACGTATGTTCCCCTCGACTTCTAGGTGCTCGCTAAAAAAGGATTTTTTGAAATAACCATCAGATCATTAGTATTTCTTATACAGTAAGAAAGACTCTAAGGAGTTCTACTCCCCCACCCCACCTGAAAAGAACTCCGTTCCAACTGCCAGTTGCCTTATATTCACACTCTGATGCTAAGGAGTTAGACATTCTACTCCCCCTCCCCACCTGAAAAGAACTCTGTTCCAACTGCCAGTTGCCTCACATTCTGTTACCTCAGTTCAAACTGGCAGATGTTCCACTCCTTCACTCAGGAACAGTACAGGGCTCCTTACAGTACCAAACATCAGTACTTCACCACAATGTCTATGCCTTCCACCTATGGAACTGCTTCTGGACTCAAAGTGGCGGGAATGATATTGGCTTATGTGTTTCAATTACCGACCACCACTGAGCCAACGGATCGAACCGGAGTGAACCAGATTTCTCCTGCATTACCCAATCACATAGTTCTGTCGCAAAGCACGAGTATCTGGCTAGTATTAAAATATTATTTTAAAAGGCAGGCAGGAAATGCATTTGCAGTTGCAAAGGAGGGCCTGTCACATCTAGCTGAATTTTTTGGGGGTTCGCAAAAGGGATTAAAGGAAGGGTGGCAATTTGTCACAACAGACAGGCCCACTTGGAAATAGACCTTATAGCAATAGCAATAGCAGTTAGACTTATATACCGCTTCATAGGGCAATCAGCCCTCTCTAAGCGGTTTACAGAGTCAGCATATTGCCCCCAACAACAATCCGGGTCCTCATTTCACCCACGTCGGAAGGATGGAAGGCTGAGTCAATCTTGAGCCGGTGAGATTAGAACTGCTGAACTGCAGATAACAGTCAGCTGAAGTGGCCTGCAGTACTGCACTCTAACCACTGCGCCACCTCGGCTCTTATTATTCTCCCTTGGGGTTCACTGAACTGGTTTTATGGGAGGTGTCCGGAGCACAGAAAGACAGCCCTGCATGAAAGGTTTTAAGAGGTTTAGTGTGGAGAACACAAGAAAGACCAGGTCACTGTTTTCAAATATTGGAAGAGATGCCCTGTTTTCCCGAAAATAAAACCTCCCTGGATAATAAGCCCAAACGTGCTTTTTAGCGCATGCGTTAAAATAAGCCCTCCCCCAAAAAATAAGCCCTCCCCCAAAATATTGCAACACAGCAGCAGCCACGAGGTGACCATGCTCGCCACCTCCTGCACCTCAAAAATAATAAGACCTCTCCAAAAATAAGGCCAAGTGCTTATTTCGGGGGTCAAAAGAAAATAAGACCCTGTCTTATTTTCAGGGAAACACGGGTGGGATAACAAGTCCCCCCCAAATGTTGCTTGAATAGAATTTACAGAGATGAGGAGGAAATAGATGATGGTGAACATCTGAACAGTGATATTAAAGCTGTGAAGTGATGGTGGTTTTTTTTTTTTTTTTGGCTTGGAGTTATTTGATTTAGATCTGTAACTATCTAATCTTTCGAAGCGCCAAGGAACTTAAAAGCCATTTTAAAGTATGCAATAATTTAAAAAATCCAAAACAAACCATTAAGAGGCGCGGTTATCTGACAACAAAGTCATTACAAAATGTAGGTTGCGCGGTCTTTGGCGTGCTCTCTAAGCTGGGTGGTTTTCTTGCAGATGTTTCTTTACCCAACTAGGTAACGCCATCAGTGTATGAAGAGAGTGCACTGAAGATTTTACCTAGTTTCATTTATGCAATTTTGATGACACCCCTATCTCCCCTTTAAGGTGACTCATTACCTACTTGGATAATGACATGTCTGCAAGAAAACTACCAAGCTCAGAGAGTACCAAGGACCCCACAGTCCTCCTCAACTTCACAAACTCCATTCCCTTCTAGCACTGATGATGTTACCTACTTGGGTCATGAAACATTTGCAAGAAAACCATCAAGCTCAGAGAGCACCAAGGACCCCATAGATCAACCCAGAGCTACAAAGATTATTTTCTAAAATATAGGCGGCCTATGGTCCAGCCTACACTGCAATCTTCCATGGACCAGAGGGTCAGACAAGATGATATCCAATACCCCTCTAAGGCTTTGAGCCTGGAGGGGGGAGTGAAAAAGATTTTTAGACACACAAAAATACACCCTCATTAAAAACTCTCAGTAAAATTGCATTTTGTTTTATGTACAGCAGAATGGGCACATCTGCTCCCACAAAGATACTTATTTGCCTTGAGCGTGGCCCCCAGTTCCTCCTTCAAGTTCCCACCATCAAAATCCCATTGGGCAGACGTGTTGTGATTTTTAAGGGAGTTAAAAGTCATCATTGTTAGTTGCGAAGTCGTGTCCGACCCATCGTGACCCCATGGGCAATGTTCCTCCAGGCCTTCCTGTCCTCTACCATCCTCTGGAGTCCATTTAATCTCACGCTGGCTTCTTCGGTGATCCATCCAGCCACCTCCTTCCCTGCTGTCTCCTTCTTCTTTTGCCCTCCATCGTTCCCAGCATGAGGCTCTTCTCCAGGGAATCCTTCCTTCTCATTAGGTGGCCAAAGTCTTTGAGTTTCCTCTTCAGGATCTGGCCTTCTAAAGAGCAGTCAGGGTTGATCTCCTCTAGGACTGACCGGTTGGATGGCCTTGCAGTCCAAGGGACTCAATGCAGGAGTCTTCTCCAGCACCAGAGTTCAAAGGCCTCCATGCTTTGGCGCTCAGCCTTCCTTACGGTCTTTTAAAAGTTTCCACTTTCTTAAAAGTCAAAACTCTACCAATTTAACGAAAAATTTGACACACACACACACACATACACACACACGAAGTTGGAGTTTCTTGGCTCCTAGGTTCATTTTTCAGGCTGAAGGCGTCCACTTCACACTCGGGTTCAAGCATCAGATACCAAAAATGATTCCACAAATATGTTCCTGCAATTAGTTAAATGATACTTTCCCCCTCTCTGCTCATTGCAATACATTCCTGCCAGGGACAAATTCTCGATGGATTCTCTCCCATCTGTCTGCGCTGATGTGTGTGTTTGTGTGTGTGTGTGTGTGTGTGTGTGTGTGTGTGTTACTCTCCATCACGGCTAACGTTTTATGCAAGATCTTTGCAAGATCTATTGTGCTTTGCCGGATAACAAGCTTGGCTTCTAAGATACAGCCCAAATCTTCCTTTGTCACTCAGGAATACCCTTTGTGAACCTTTCCAGAATTGTGAAGATTTGAAGAAAAAAAACGGGGGGAAAAACCAGGACAACTTGTGAAGCTCTTGTTCTCAAAGGAAAGGTCAGTTCCCCAAATCCTTAGCAATGCTCTCGTTGTGCAAAAAAAAATAATAATAGAGGACAATTGTCTATTTTAGCTTTCCTTGGCCATTTTCCAAATGCATAAGGAAGCCATGGAGGCAAAAAAAAATGTCTCCTAGAATATGGAAATTTACAGAAGCTTTTGGCCAATTAAAATAGTTTGAGGACTGACGTATCTCCGTTTCAAAGCCGAAGAGCCAGCGCAGTCCGAAGACATCTCCGTGGTCATGTGGCCAGCATGACTAAAATGGTGAAGGCGCAGGGAACGCTATAACCTTCCCACCAAAGGTGGTTCCTATTTTTCTACTTGCATTTTTTAACGTGCTTTCGAACTGCTAGGTTGGCAGAAGCTGGGACAAGTCACGGGAGCTCACTCCGTTACGCGGCGCTGGGGATTCGAACCGCCGAACTGCCGACCTTTCTGTTCGGCAAGCTCAGCGTCTTACCCGCTGGGCCACCGCGTCCCTCCTCACACGCTAGAATTGTTTTAATAACCGGGACGGGCAGAGCAAAAGGTGAGATTTAGTGAAGCATCAGTTTCTTAGCTTTGCGAGCAAGCAGAGAAGCCGAAGCCAAAATCCGAGGCTAATTCAACAATGTGGCAGAACGTGGAGAGAAAATACCAGAAAGGAAGGAAGCCCTCAGTTCAAGAGACTGGGCGGGGAAGGGGGGCGGGGGGGTCTGCTCGGCTGGTTGTAGAACCTCCATTCCCCTGTAAGCTAACCTGACATTTGTTTTGTTACGGGTCTCTGCCGCTGGCTTAGGAGGATGAAAGAGAGTTCTCTCATTCGGTAACCCTTGGAAACAGCCAGGAAGGGGGAAAGAGGAACCATGATGGCTTACGGGCAGGCTCACACTTGGCCGATATGGTTTGTGGAACGTGGCTTGTCGGTGTGGTCCCTGGGGGTTTGGGTCAAAAGGCGGAAGAGGAGTAGAAAGGAGTAGAAAGCAGTTTTGAGATGGATGGATGGATGGATGGATGGATGGAGAAGGGAGGGAGGAAAGATGAGGGAAGGAAAGAAGAGGGGAGGGAGGGAGGAAGGAAGGAAGGAAGGATGAGGGAAGGAAGGAAGATGGGAGGGTGGGATGGAGCAATGAAGTTGGGAGGGGGAGGAAGGATGGATGGATGGAAGGAAAGATAATTGAAGGAAGGAAGGAAGATAAGAGGGTGGTAGGGAGAGAGGGAGGAAGGAAGGAAGAGGGAAGGAAGATGAGAGGGAGGGAGGATAGATGAGGGAAGGAAAGAAGAGGAGAGGGAGGGAGGGAGGGAGGAAGGAAGGAAGGAAAGATGAGGGAAGGAAGGAAGATGGGAGGGTGGGATGGAGCAATGAAGTTGGGAGGGGGGAGGAAGGATGGATGGATGGAAGGAAAGATAATTGAAGGAAGGAAGGAAGATAAGAGGGTGGTAGGGAGAGAGGGAGGAAGGAAGGAAGAGGGAAGGAAGATGAGAGGGAGGGAGGATAGATGAGGGAAGGAAAGAAGAGGAGAGGGAGGGAGGGAGGGAGGAAGGAAGGAAGGAAAGATGAGGGAAGGAAGGAAGATGGGAGGGTGGGATGGAGCAATGAAGTTGGGAGGGGGGAGGAAGGATGGATGGATGGAAGGAAAGATAATTGAAAGAAGGAAGGAAGATAAGAGGGTGGTAGGGAGAGAGGGAGGAAGGAAGGAAGAGGGAAGGAAGATGGGAGGGAGGGAGGAAAGATGAGGGAAGGAAAGAAGAGGAGAGGGAGGGAGGGAGGGAGGAAGGAAGGAAAGATGAGGAAGGAAGGAAGATGGGAGGGGGGAGGGAGCAGTGAAGTTGGGAGGGGGGAGGAAGGATGGATGGATGGATGGATGGAAGGAAAGATAATTGAAGGAAGGAAGGAAGGAAGGAAGATGGGAGGGAGGAAAGAAGGAAGGAAGATGGGAGGGTGGAGGGAGAGAGGGAGGAAGAGGGAAGGAAGAAAGGAAGAGGGGAGGGAGGGAGGAAAGATGAGGGAAGGAAGGAAGATGAGAGGGTGGGAGGGAGGGAGGAAGGAAGGAAGGAAGGAAAAATGAGTGAAGGAAGATGGGAGGGAGGAATGAAGTTGGGGGGGAGAGGGAGGAAGGATGGATGAAAGGAAATATAATTGAAGGAAGGAAGATGGGAGGGAGGGAGGGAGGGAGGGAGGGAAGGAGGGAGGGAGAAAGGAAGGAAGGAAGGCAGATGGGAGGGAGGAATGAAGTTGGGAGGCGGGAAGGGGAGGAAGGATGGATAGAAGGAAAGATAATTGAAGGAAGGAAGATGGGAGGGAGGGAGGGAGGAAGGAAGGAAGGAAGGAAGGAAGGAAGGAAAGACAGACCCACAACCTCTCTAGTGGGAACCAGGGACGGGCTGGCCAAGTAGACAAAGGTCACCAACTTCTCTCCTCTTGGGTTATCTCAGGGCTTCCTCTGAGCATAGCTACTCCCCTTCTACAACCGAGCCAGGATTGAAGCAAAGAGAGCTGGCACGCCGTCCTGATCGCTTTGATCAAGGTGAGGGAAAGCAATCCAAGGAAATTACAAAAGGCTGCCACGCCACCCAAGTCAGCTTGGACTTCTCATCTTACACAACGGCCAAGCAGCCAAGAGATGCTTCAAGGTGAGGCAACTCGCTACCAAGTGATCCGCTTCCCTTATTTTCTCAGAGTGATTCACCACGTGCTTCTCTCTCTCTCTCTCTCTTTCTCTCTCTCTCTCTCTCTCTCTCGTTCAGCTCAGCTCAGTCCTCTGTTTCAACTTCTGCCATCAAAACGATGCTATAGGGCACTGCACACCAGAACAACTAGACACAAGATCAGCTTTTCCCCCATGCCATCACTCTGCTAAACAACTAATTCCCACAACACTGTCAAATTATTTACTAAGACTGTATTACTATTATCTCTTCCTTCCTAGTACCTATCTCTCTCTCTCTCCTTTCTTTCCACTTATGACTATAACCATATTGCTGAGCGCCAAAGAATGGAGGCCTTTGAACTCTGGTGCTGGAGAAGAAGACTCCTGCATTGAGTCCCTTGGACTGCAAGGCCATCCAACCGGTCAGTCCTAGAGGAGATCAACCTAGAAGGCCAGATCCTGAAGAGGAACCTCAAAGACTTTGGCCACCTAATGAGAAGGAAGAAGGACTCCCTGGAGAAGAGCCTCATGCTGGGAATGATGGAGGGCAAGAGAAGAAGAAGGGGACGGCAGAGAAGGAGGTGGCTGGATGGAGTCACCGAAGCAGCCGGCATGAGCTTAAATGGACTCCAGAGGATAGGAAGACCTGGAGGAATATTGTCCATGGGATTGCGATGGATCAGACACGGCTTCACAACTAACAACAGTTGCTTGTATCTTTACAATTTATATTGTTTTATTTGTTCCTAGTACGATTTGATTGCTTATTAGTAACCCATGACTATCACTAAGTGTTGTACCTTATGATTTTTGATGAATGTATCTTGTCTTTTGATGTCCACTGAGAGCATCTGCACCAAAGACAAATTCCTTGTGTGTCCAACCACACTTGGCCAAAAAAGAATCCTATCCTATCCTATCCTATCCTATCCTATCCTATTCTATTCACACACATGAGTTTGGTTTATCATTTCCACACACACACACACATATACACCCTGTGCTCTGAAAGCAGGTTTCAGTTGCTCTGGGCAACTGATAATAACCTAATAAATTTAAACCCTGGGCTGTTATTGAATTAAGCCCCAGAAGTGCATGCGCCGTACATTAATTACATTAGCAAAGTAATCATCTCTTCTTTCCATTCAGTTTTGTGGGAGAGGGTTGGGTTTTTTTTTTGCTGTTGCTAAACCTGCACACTTTTTAAGGACCAAAGCGTGTGGAATAATACCGGAGAACTTCTTAATAACCCTACAGAGATGACCATTTAAGTTTCCAGATTAAACGCATCTTCCTAGCCAAAGCGTAGGACGACTCAAAGAAGTGTCTACGGAGACTCTCTCGGTCATCCCAAGTCATGGGTTGTCCCAAAGATATGCTTTTTCAAAGGTTCTTTTTGTTGTTGTTTTGGCTTGAAGAGGTTTCGCTCCTCGTCCAAAGAAGCTTCTTCAGTCCTAGGGTTAGGTTTAGGGTTAGGGAACTGAAGAAGCTTCTGGGATGAGTAGCGAAACCTCTTCAAGCCAAAACAAAGTAGGTGTAGTTGCCTTTTGAAAAAGTTTAGTTCAGTTTAGTTTTTTGTGATTGGCGATTGTGACACATATTTTGAGCAACAGGGAGCCACAGCAGAGGGATGAAAGAGCCACATGTGGCTCCAGACTCACGGGTTGTCCTAGAGCATACCTTAAAAAAAAAGAAAAGATAAACACTCTCTGGTTGGGCTCATCCCTTTAGCAACTGTGGAGACCCATCTGCATAATTTCCTTGGCAGGAAGCATGGAAACCATTTTATTGTTGTTTTCTTCCAGGTTGATGTTCTTTCCATTCCAGCTCTTTTTGCTTTTGTTTCCTTTGTTCTTCTGGTAGGCTTCCATCCAAATATTAATCGGGCCAACCCTGCTTAGTTGGGGAAGAATCAACCAAAGTCAGCTAGGTCCTAGCATCTATTGTGATTCAAGGACATTGCCTGGCAATCAATAAATCCAATTTTGGAAACTCTCTCTAGCAGGCTTTGCAGAGGGCTCTCTGCTTTCTTGAACCCAAGATTGGAAAGAGGGGACAGCAAGCAGCAAATGATGGGGCTACAGGGACGAGAAGGATGGATATTATAGCATAATTAATCCAGGTGTAACTCAGCGAGTGGAGGCCAACTTGTGATTTTTAATGTAGGTTTTTTCTGTTCTTTATTACTTTACTAGCCGATAACCCGTCCTCGCCCGGATACTTATTTACAGGGGGTGAAATGCCCAGACCATCTGTAATTTCTAATGTTGGATTTTCCCCCTTATTAGAGGATTGAAGTAGCTTCTTCAATTCTTCTTCAGAAGCTGAAGAAGCTTCTTGGATGAGAAGCAAAGCATCTCCCAACCAAAACAGAGCAAGCTTTTTGGGACAACCATGACCTGGATGATGGAGAATCACTGAGAGTCCTTTGGGAGAAGGGCGGCATATAAATCCAATCCAATCCAATCCATAGACATTTAACTATGCCAGAGCTGAGGAAGCTTCTTGGATCGGAAGCGAAACCTCTTCAAAGGGAAACCAGAAAGTCCAGTTGCTTCTTGAAAAAAAGCACCTTTGGGACAACCATGACCTGGATGACCGAGAATCTCCGTAGATGGTCATTAGTTCCTTTTTTTCAGCACCGTTGTAATTTCAAATGGTCACTAAGTCAAGGATCACCTGAGGCCCAAGGACACACACACACCATAATCTGAAAGGGCCAGCTGCGTTATACTCTGGATCCAGAACCTCTGACTTACAGATGTGCCAATGGTTTTACAAATCCTTCCACGTCCCTGGAAACTATTGTTCAACGCGATTAATTACCATCAGAGGCAGTTAATTGGGCTAATTATGTTCATTTTGGGAATGGGTGGTTTAATTGCCATCTCCTACCTCCAAGTTACTGACTACCCAATCTTCAGAAAGCTTGTTCCAGCCAACCCCTTCTTCTGAGGGACGTCCAACAATTTGCCACCTGCAGCTCTCTGGGTGAATATTATAGTGGGATAGATTCCCCCTCCCCCCCGCATGGCCTTACAAAGTCTTCCCCACACACCCTCACAATACAATCCTCAGAAATATGTTTGTGTGGGGCTTTTATCCTACGGGCACATTTGGTCTGGGGTCAGTGGTTGGTTCCTACCAGTTCGGACGGACAGACAGACAGACAGATGGAGAGAGGGGGAGAGAGGGAGAAAGAGAGGATATAGATTGAAAAATATGATATTGATAGATTGATAGTTTAGATAGGTAGGTAGGTAGGTAGGTAGGTAGGTAGGTAGGTAGGTAGGTAGGTAGGTAGGTAGATAGATAGATAGATAGATAGATAGATAGATAGATAGATAGATAGATAGATAGATAGATAGAAAGAAATAGATAGATAGATGGATGGATGGCTAGAGGGAGAGATAGAGATATAGATTAATAGATATGATATTGATAGAGCGATAGTTTAGATAGATAGATAGATAGATAGATAGATAGATAGATAGATAGATAGATAGATAGATAGATAGATGTTGGCTGGTATGATATTGATAGAGAGATAGTTTAGATAGATAGATAGATAGATAGATAGATAGATAGATAGATGGATGGATGGATGGATGGATGGATGGATGGATGGATGGATGGATGGATGGATGGATAGATAGATAGATAGATAGATAGATAGATAGATAGATAGATAGATAGATAGATAGATGTTGGATGGTATGATATTGATAGAGCGATAGTTTAGATAGATAGATAGATAGATAGATAGATAGATAGATAGATAGATAGATAGATAGATGTTGGATGGATGAATGGATGGATGGATGGACATATGATATAGACAGACAGACATATGATGGATGGATGGATGGATGGGATGAATAGAGCGAGGGAGGAAGGGAGGAAGTAATGATAGATAGATGATAGATAGATAGATAGATAGATAGATAGATAGATAGATAGATAGATATGGATGGATGGCTAGAGGGAGAGATAGAGATATAGATTGATAGATATGATATTGATAGAGCCATAGTTTAGATAGATAGATAGATAGATAGATAGATAGATAGATAGATAGATGAAAGATAGATAGATAGATAGATAGATAGATAGATAGATAGATAGATAGATAGATAGATAGATGAGAGAGATGTTGGATGGATGGATGGATGGATGGATGGATGGATGGATGGATGGATGGATGGATAGATGATATAGACACAGACATATGATGGATTAATGGACGGACGGACGGATGGATGGATGGATGGGATGAATAGAGCAAGGGAAGAAAGGAGGAAGTAATGATAGACAGATAGACAGATAGACAGACAGACAGATAGATAGATATGGATGGGAGAGATAGATAGATATAGACATAGACAGACAGACATATGATGGATTGATGGATGGATGGATGGATGGATGGATGGATGGATGGATTGATGGGATGAATAGACCAAGGGAGGAAGGGAGGAAGTAATGATAGATAGATAGACAGACAGACAGACAGACAGACAGACAGACAGACAGACAGATAGATAGATAGATTGATAGATAGATAGATGAGAGAGATGTTGGATGGATGGATGGATGGATGGATGGATGGATGGATGGATGGATGGACGGATGATATAGACAGACAGACATATGATGGATTAATGGACGGACGGACGGATGGATGGGATGAATAGAGCAAGGGAAGAAGGGAGGAAGTAATGATAGACAGATAGACAGACAGACAGACAGACAGATAGATAGATATGGATGGGAGAGATAGATAGATATAGACATAGACAGGCAGACACTTTCTTTACATGAGGAGAGACAGATCAGAAGAGAAGCTAGGGAATGACTCACTGGTAATTACTGCAATAAAAGCTCAGAATTAGGGGGGGATTGTCAACTCCAGCTGTTTTAGCCTCAACATTCACTGCAAGACAAAGAGTCCTGTGCCAAAAATGGTACGACCATCAGAATGGGGGGGGGGGGGCAAAAGTCATATTTGTGCCCTCTGGTAAGGTCACTTATTGATGAAAACTTTGTGAGGAAGGAGGCCCCAGCCTTGCATTTAAGTATTCACCCCATCACCATTCATGAGGAGAAAATTGCTGGAAAGTGAATGGAATTGCACATGAATGGAAATTACTTTTTTAATGTGTGTGTGTATGTGTGTCTGTCTGTCTGTCTCTGTGTGTGTGTGTGTGTGTGTGTATCTATACATATTAATACTAAAGAAAAAAAAGAATTACACCTCCCACCACTGCAGAGTTTAAATATACCAATGAAAAGAGCGTTTTGCAGAGGTGTTGAAGGTATCAGCTGCTTTTAGCTATATGCGCAAAAAGGGGGGGGGAATCCTTTAAAAACATTTACACCCCACATGTATTAACAATACACATATTGGGTTCACCACTGACACACAGTGGTGTGCTAGCTTGTCATTGCCAAAAGACTGAAGCATCCGGTGAAAACTTTGGGGTCAACTTTGATTCTTTTTTTTTTTAAGTTTGTTTTATTTTTATTCTCTTATATATAGTTACAGGTATACATTCACATAGTTATTGTTCTTATTTATCAACCCTAATCCTAAGCTGAACTGAGGCGAGGATGGGAGCTCACCCTGTCTCACAGCACCTTTCCCACCAAAGTGGTACCTATTTATCTACTCGCCTGCTTTCAAACTGTTAAGATGAACTGAGGCGAGGACGGCAGCTCACTCGCTTTCATAGCGCCTGGGTCTCGAACACAGCCTGTTGACTTTCCAGCCAACAAGCTCAGTGTCTTAAATGTTAAGCCACTGCACTGCCCTGTTCTGAAAAAAAAAACTACTATTGCATCAAAAATGTCCACTGATATTCATGAAGTTCTTCCCAATATAAGCAGAAGGGAGGTTATTTTCACTGAGACATAATGGAGAAGAAAATCAACCTCCAAATCTAGATGTTGTCTTGTATAGTAAAAACATTTTTTTTTTGAAATAGCTGTTCTCCTCCAAGGTTTTTGGCAGAAAACATGAAAAAAATTAAAGAGAGTTTCCAAATGGAACTGAGAGCAGGCCAACCGTTCCCTTCGAATCTAAAAAACTGAGATTGGAAAATGATGATCAGAAAAATCAAAGTGAACAATGGAATTTAAGAATCTGACGCTGACTTTTCCACAGGAAGAACTCTTAATTTGGGCCGCAGCTCTGCCTAGGAAACTCTGGATGACTGTAGTAATTCTAAAACATTTTCCCTTTGCTAAAAAGAGAAGGAGGAAGGAGAAACAGAGGAGGGAGGGGGGGGGAGGGAATGTATCCATACCCAAGTGATTAGATCACACATTTGCTATTCCACCTACTCAGTGGCTACAGTTTGACGTCAGCACCCAAATGCATTAACTATATTTGACATCCCTGGACTAAAAATATAAGGAGGGAGGAAAGAAAGAAAGAAAAAAAGAGAGAAAGAAAGAAAGAAAGAAAGAAAGAAAGAAAGAAAGAAAGAAAGAAAGAAAGAAGAAAGATGGAAGGAAGGGAGGAAGGGAGGAAGGAAGAGACAGAGGGGGGAAGGCAGGGAGAAGGAAGAAAAGAAGAAAAAAAGAAAAATGGAGGGGGAGGGAGGGAGAAGGTAGGAAGGTAGGAAGGAAAAAGAAAGAAAGAAAAGAAAGGAGGGAGGGAGAAAGGAATTGCATAAGTGAGAAGAAGGAAGGAAGGAAGGAAGGAAGGAAGGAAGGAAGGAAGGAAGGAAGGAAGGAAGGAAGGAAGGAAGGAAGGAAGGAAGGACTCACAATGTAAAATCTAAGCCTGCATTTCGATTGAGTCCCTGATTGATTCTCCTCTTTTCTGCCCTCCACCCAGATTCTTCCAGGATTAGATAGGAGATCCCTCCAGCTCCCTCACACCCTTTAAACCATCAGGCACGGAACTGAGAACCTTCAGCTGACTTCACTGGGTGCATTATTAATGACTATTAAGGAGTCGCCACTGGTGCTGGCCACCTATATTTCACAGGGTGCCAACATAAGCAATTCCTTGTCAGTGCTTCTGGGGAAAACTCGCTCTCTTCTCCTTGACCGATGCAAACCCATCCTTCTCCTTTCTCCTTCTGCTACCCAAGAAAGTCTCCTTCTCCAGAGCTACCCAACTTTCTCTCTTCCCTCCCCTTCTCCCTAGGGAGGGGTGAGAGTGGCAGGTAGAACAATCCCCTTAGCTCATCCATCAAGTCTTGGAGATTAAGCCCGGGACCCAGAAAATCTCCAGGGAGATAAATGAGAGCCATTTCCTCAGCTAATCCATCACAACTAGCTCACGTTTCACCCCAGACAGCCTCCAAAAATGGAAAGAAGGAAGGAAAGAGGAAGGGAGGGAAGGAAGCAAGGAGGGGGGAGAGAAGGAAGAAGTGAGGGAAGGAAGGAGGGAGGGGAGGAAGGAAGGAGGGAGGGAAGGAAAGAAGGAGGGATTTTTACATTCCTTCGAACTGCTAGTTTGGCAGGCTGGGACAAGTAATGAGAGCTCACTCCTTTACGTGGCGCTAGGGATTCAAACCACCAAACTGCCGACCTTTCTGATCGAGAAGCTCAGCGTTTTAGCCACTGAATATATAAAGCAGTAGTAATACTAATTTACTCACAACTGAGCTGTCAGCACAATTCTTTGTGTTCCGCATATCTCTTTAATGGCCTTTAGTCGCTGACCAATCTCATTTTTTTAAAAAAAAAATTCAAAGGCGATTCTTCAAAACTAATAGTCTCTGTTTACAAATCTATTCTTGGAGGCCATTTCCTATGGAGCAAGGCATGTATGTCCGCCATGGGTGGGTTAAGTTTTGCCAAGAAGCCCATTTTCTCCTGAGTTGGATCGCTGCATCGATCAGTAGCCAGAATGTCATGCTGTGAGACCTCATGTTAAAAACCTTGCTTCTCCTCCAGAAATGACATTGTACACAAGCCACTTTGAATACACAATTAGGACGTCATGGACACTTCGACCCAAAGAAGTCTCCTTTCTAAGATCTTGCAGTCTTCATGCAAGATGACAGAATTAGGAATTATGTCTAGTTTAATGAAAATAAGGACCAGGGGAAACATGATAGTGTTCCAATATCTCAAGGGCTGCCCCAAAGAAGAGGGAGTCAAGCTATTCTCCAAAACACCTGAGGGCAGAACAAGAAAAAATGGATGGAAACTAACCAAGGATAGAAGCAACCTAGAACTAAGGAGAAATTTCCAGACAGTGGGGACAATTGATCGGTGGAAAGACATTCCTCCAGAAGTTTTATGTGTTCCATCACTGGAAATTTTTAAGAAGAGATTGGATGGTGTCAGAGTTTATTGCAGAAAAATCAAATCCAGAAAGCACCCACAGATAACTGATTCAACTGGATTCATTAAATAAATGTACAATACCAACAAGTGGTTCTTCCAAGTAAACCCAAGGTAGCAGAGTTACAGACAAACACAAGCAGTTAGTTTCATTTCAGCAGACAAGCCCAGACTGCTAGTTTACTTCTCAGAGCAGCAGGCTGCTTAGGTTTCTGTTTCAATTCTCTGCACAGATGCAGATCTGTTTAAGTTGCTATTGGCTGGCTTAGTTGCTATGCCTATTCATTGGCTGACCTTGTTCCCATGTCTCTCTCTCAGTCGTGAATATTCTAACAGGTGGCCATTTGCCTGATGTGGCATAGGGTCTCTTGCTTGAGAAGGGGGTTGGGCTAGAAGACCTCCAAGGTCCCTTCCATCTCTGGTGTTCTGTTATTCCCTGGGGTTAATTCCTGAGAAAGACCCAAAAGCCAACCCGGAAGAGGATGTTGCAATTGAAAGACGAAAAGGGTGTTTAGAGAGAATAGTAAAACAGGCTCCCTCTGATTTTAAAAAACTACAGTGCTGTGTACCTCTTATTGATTTACCCTGAATTGTACCCAGCCTAAAGCTCCTTTTATGTGTAAGGGAGACAGAATCCATAACAGATGGTTTCCCCCAGCTTCCTTTGCCAATATTTGCCTTTCTACAAGGCTGCCTTATAAAACCCAGTTCACGTTACAACATCAAATGCAATTGTTGTGTAAGCTAAATGCCCAGGCCTCTCTCCGCCTCTACACAGTCACGGTCCCCTCCCCTCTACAAATCAATTAAAACAACAACACGCCCGCCGTTCTACAGGGCTTTGTACATCATCAGCCCAAAATTCCACTGATAATTGGTACTCCGAGAGTAACCAGAGCTGTAAAGAGATAGCTAGGGTAGCTTCAGGAAAGCTGGAGAAAAGCCCAACTCCTGCAGATAAAGAAAAGCATAGCAAAAGCATCCTGTGCACAAAGATCAAAGCCAGAGGTGGCTTCCTACCACTTCGCACCTATTCGGTAGAACCGGTTCATCAAATCTACCGAACTGGTTAGAAGAGGTTCCCCCAGTGGACCCGGAAAGCAGGCCACACCTACAGAAGAGGTTCCAAAGATTTTTTGAAACTCACCACTGGTCCTTGGATATGATTATTCTACACTATCATGCTCATATTTATAAAACTCAGGGCCTCTGTGAAAGGTAAGGATGACTACTGCGTTTGTGGTGCAATCAGAACATTGCGTGTGTTGAAGTTGTTTTAACGCAAACCAAAGATGCCTTTTAAAAAACAAGTTTACATTTATATTCTTATGCATGCCAGTGCTGTGTGTGAGGTAATTTAAGGTGGTTCTGACAAGTGTCGTCGGCATCTTCATATCCGGTCACATGGGCGGCAAGCCACTCCCATCCGGTCACATGGGCGGCAAGCCACCCCCACAAAGGAGGCCACACCCACAGAGTAGGTTCGAACAATTTTTGAAACCCACCACTGATCAAAGGTACAAGTGTTTTGGTTTGCCATTTCTGGGGATCATCTGGAATTTGAACAACAGAGTTGGAAGGGACCTTGGAGGTCTTCCGATCCAGGCACGAGACCCGATAATCATAACCTCCAACAATGGAGCACTCACAACTCTGGGGCACGAGCTGTTCCATTAATTCATTTTTCTCACTTTCGGGACATTTCTCCTTAGGTTTCTTCTCTCCTTGATAAGTTTCCAAGGTGACGCAGTGGTTAAATGCAGCACTGCAGGCTACTGCTAGATCAGCAGGTCAGCGGTTCAAATCTCACCGGCTCAGGGTTGACTCAGCCTTCCATCCTTCTGAGGTGGGTAAAATGAGGACCCAGATTGTTGGGGGCAATATGCTGACTCTCTGTAAACCGCTTAGAGAGGCCTGAAAGGCCTATGAAGCGGTATATAAGTCTACTGCTATTGCTATAAGTCTACTGCTATTTCCACCTGTTGCTTCTCGTCTGGCCTTCAGGCCCTTTGGAGAATAGGTTGACCCCCCTCTTCTCTGTGAGGACCGCTATCATACCACCCCTCGTTCTTCTCTTCGTCAGACAAGACCTACCCATTCCCTGCAACTGTTACTCATAGGTTTTAGCCTCCAGCCCCTAATCATTTCTCTTGCTATTATCTGTGGTCTTTGGTCCCTAGCCTGAAGGTCCCATGGATGTGTTGGTCTTCTGGCTAACAAATGTCTGGTTCTTGGGTGTTCCCTCCTCCGTGAGATTCAGAATTGGGCAACAATTAGTTCCTTCTCCCTCCCGGCTCCCAAAGTTGGAGATATGTTTCCAGAATGTAGAATAGAATAGAATAGAATAGTGTAGAATAGAGTAGAATAGTAGAAAATAGAGTAGAGTAGAATAGAATATAGAAGAGTAGAATAGAATAGAATATAGAAGAGTAGAGTAGAGTAGAATAGAATAGAATTAAGAAGAGTAGAGTAGAATAGAATAGAATAGAATAGCATAGAAAATAGAGTAGAGTAGAGTAGAATAGAATATAGAGTAGAGTAAATAGAATAGAATATAGAGTAGAGTAAATAGAATAGAATAGAATATAGAGTAGAGTAGAACAGAATAGAATAGAATATACAGTAGAGTAGAATAAAACAGAATAGAATAGAAAATAGAGTAGAGTAGAGTAGAGTAGAATATAGAAGTGTAGAGTAGAATAGAATAGAATTAAGAAGAGTAGAGTAGAATAGAGTAGAATAGAACAGAATAGAATATAGAGTAGAGTAGAATAGAACAGAATAGAAAATAGAGTAAATAGAATAGAATATAGAGTAGAGTAAATAGAATAGAATAGAATAGAATAGAATATAGAGTAGAGTAGAATAGAACAGAACAGAATAGAATATACAGTAGAGAAGAATAAAAGAATAGAATAGAAAATAGAGTAGAGTAGAGTAGAGTAGAATAGAATAGAATAACAGAGTTGGAAGGGACCTTGGAGGTCTTCTATTGTATTACTGAACCTCACAATGGGCCCAATTTGGCTTATTTGGAAGGAACTGTAAATCAAAGCATGGACTTCTGAGCTTGAACTGACTAGATGAACTAATTGCTTCCCACAAAGGCTCACGCCCCTTTGCGCCTCTTTTATGTCTTATGGGAGGGGCCAATCATCTCCAAGCCTTATTTCCAAATCACCCTTTTGTTCTTAATTGTTCTTGCCTTCGGGCACCTCTGCACATGTGCACACTGGGAACAGGCTCCAGCTGTTCTTCTGCCTTGCTGATGTCTGACTGCGGAGGCAGCTGATAACTGTCAGACGGCCCTGGCCCCATCTCTGCCTCCGACACAGAGCCCTCCTCAGAGCCTTCCCCAGACTCCAGGACTGGCCCGTGTTCCTCCCCAACCTCCTCCCTGTCTGACTCTGCTGCCAGCTCTGCAGGCCACTGGCGGATCATAACAAGAGGGCATAAGGTCAAGAGAACTGGGACAATTCCAGCTGTTCGGCAGAAAGGCAGAAATGAGGTCAGAGTAGCTGGTTTCTGATCAAAGCAGTGTCTTCCGCACCTGGCAGCTTTGGCTGTGCTCTTCAAGTGAAATGAAATGAAATCTCCTTTTTTTTCCCATGGTGCCGCCTGAAAGCGGAATTGAAAAGTATGTACCACTTGCTGAATAATTACCATGCTAAGGAGAGGCACCAAGGCAGGCGTAATTAATTTGAAGCAAGGCTCAAAAGAAAAACAACGGGAGTTATTCGGACCCAAGTTGAGTCGGCTGCCTTAATAAGATGATCTAAGGTCGCCGTATCGACCCAACGGACTCGTCTCTCGATGAAGATTAATGTAGAATATGGAATAGAAAATAACAGAGTTGGAAGGGACCTTGTGGCCTTACTCCCGAGTCGACCCCTGTTTCTTAGCTGTTCCCTTTGTCTGGCAACTCTGCGCATGGACACACTGGGAACAGGCTCCAGCTGCTCTTCTGCCTCACTGATGTCTGACTTTGAAGGCAGCTGATAACTGTCAGACGGCCCTGGCCCCCTCTCTGCCTCCGACACAGAGCCCTCACCAGAGCCTTCCCCAGACTCCAGGACTGGCCCATCTTCCTCCCCAACCTCCTCACTGTCCTCTTTTATGACAACACCCAGAAACTTAAATCTGGCCACTTGCTCCACTCGGTCTCCATTGATGGAGATGTCTGATCTATTCCTTCTATAGTCCACTATAACCACCTTGGTCTTATTGGTGTTCATGGCTAAAACGTCTCACCTGCAGGCGATTCTTAAAAAGAATTCGTCTCTGCCGTCAAAAGGGATGAAATCGGAACACGCGACTTAATATTCCCCCACCCCGGCCTTGAATGGCAGCGCTAATGAAAGATATTTTAGCCATGAGGAAATTATCATAAATGATCAAACCCGCTAATCTTGCCAGTGTGCCTTGTTAAAAATAGGCAGGCTTTAAATATACCGAGAAGGCATTTTTCTATGTCCGTTCGGGGGAGAGAGAGGAAAAAAACACACGTTCCTCAGTAGGAAACATTCTTTTTCAAAGATCCAGCAGTCTTTCAAGGAAAGAGTTTCTGACAAATCGTGAAAGGGTTTGGAGAAAAGGTGGGTTGGAATAGATTTGGCCGCCCAGTGGTAGATCTATTTACCCAGGAGGAAATTTCTTCAAGGTGGAAGGAACCAAGCCAGTACATTTCGTTGAATTCTATAGGCATTTGGTTCAAGTTACAGGATATTCTGAGCTTGGGCCAAAAACTTCAGATTTGTTCTGATCGAGGCTTCCCAAGAGTGTGAAGCAAACTCCTGGTCCCCCCCCACCACCAAAAATACTTTTTTATTGATTTACTGTGAATTCTGCTCATTCACATCCAGCAAAGTCTTTCGAGGGAGGATTTACAGTCACAGACCTTATCTGGCTTGGAGAGCTGCCAGGCCGATATCTGCAAAACTTGGCAAGGAGTCTCGGAGAGTCACAAAACAATTATGGGAACTAATTGCCTCCTGCAAATTCCACTCCCCTTTTGCTGCTCTTTTATTCCCTCTGGGAGGGGCCATTCACCATCCACCTGAGGCCTTCCTCCCAAGTCAACCCCTGTTCTTTAGCTCTTCCCTTTGTCTGGCAACTCTACGCATGCGCACACTGGGAACAGTCTCCAGCTGTTCTTCTGCCTCACTGATGTCTGACTTTGAAGGCAGTTGATAACTGGCATACGGCCCTGGCCCCCTCTCTGCCTTCGACACAGAGCCCTCCTCAGAGCCTCCCCCAGACTCGAGGCCTGGCCCATGTTCCTCCCCAACCTCCTCACTATCTGGGCCACAACAGGCTTGTTGAATGCAACCTGGGTTTGAAAGTTGTCCCCGCAGCAAGACGTTTTGAAAGAAGCTTGAAAGAAGTATCTAGTCATCATCATCATTTAACAACCCTATAATCCCTGGTGGAGTGGAGTCTGGGAAACTGAATGGAGCTAGCCAAGTGTTTTAATGGCCAGATGCCCTTCCTGTCACCAGTGCGGAGTTTTGTTCTGCAGACGTAAGATTGCAAGGTGTAAACTGTAAGCTGATGCAATGAGGATGATTCAGCAATACATGTATTGCCTCTTTAAGACTCTGATGGGATCCACCCAAGTCATTTACCTTTTTAAGAGGTGTCTATGTATAGGTGGCTGTTCTGACCCCCGTTCTTCGCTCATTCACAGATGACAGTCAGACAGACTTAAAAGGAAATAACTTTATCAGTCCTGGCTCACGCTGGCTGCGTGCCCAAAAGAAACATAAATAAAGTCTCTGGCAAAATGGTTACGCAGCAGAATGCAAAAACAAAGAGCTATTACAGCAACACCAGGTTTACAGAAAGAAAGCAAATCACTTATCCAACTGTCTCTTCGAATCAGGGTTACAGAAAGCAAATCACTTATCCAAGTGCCTCTCACAAACAAACTACGACCGATGAACGACAAACCATGAATGAATGAATGAACGTTGACTTCTGCAACCAGGGCGTGGCACCATCAATCCTTTTATCTCCAGAAGACGATACTAACGAGCAACAGCTGGAGCAATATTCCTGCATCCCGACTCAACTCACAGCAAACTTCTGCTGAGTCACAACAGGTGGCCATTAGAGTAAGTTTCTCTCTCTCGTCATGTATCTCATTTCTCTCCTTGTGTCCGTAGCTGAGTGGTAAGGCATTTATCTACCATGTGTCTGTCTGTATATATGTATATATAAACCACTATTAATTGTCTAAAGGTTCTGTGTGCTGTCTTTTGCTCCTGGGTTTATCTCATCATAATAGGCTGCCAAAACTCTGACAAAATATCTGTCTCTACCTAGGATTGAACTCACAGCCTCCTGAATGTGAGGCGAGATTTCCACTTTTAGGCCACCGCACCCGCTATTGAAGTATCTAGTCTAATGAAGAAAAGGTCTGGGGGTGTCATGATAGCAGTTTTCCAATCCAAAGGAACAAAGATGATAAGGGGTCAGGAGGCGAATCCATAAAGGATTGAGAAAACTAGGCAAGTCTTGTTTATCAAAGAGAAGGACCAGGGGAGAACAGTCTTCCAATATTTGAGGAGCTGCCATGGAGGGGAGGGGGGTGTCAACCTGTTTTCCAAAGCACCCGAAGGCCAGACAAGGAAAAATGGATAGAAAGTGACCAAGGAGAGATTCAACCTGGAAATAAGGAGGAATTTTCTGACAGTGAGAACAATCAACCTAGGGAACAGCAGTTGCCTTCGGAAGTTGTGGGAGCTTCATCCCTGGAAGCTTTCAAGAAGAGACTGGACTCCCATCTGTCCAAAATGGTGTAGGGTCTCCTGGGTGGGTGGGAGGGTTGGACTAGATGACCTACAAGGTCCCTCCCAACTCTGTTAATCTGTAAAGGATATTGAGATTCTAGAAAGAGCACAGAGAAGAGCAACCAAGAGGATTAGGGGACTGGAGGCTCAAACAGACGATGAACGGTTGCAGGAACTGGGCACGGCTAGTCTAGGGAAGAGAAGGACCAGGGGAGACAGGAGAGCAGTCTTCCAATATTTGAGGGGCTGCCCCAGAGAGGAGGGGGTCAAGATATTTTCCAAAGCACCTGAAGGCCAGACAAGGAATAATGGATGGAAACTGACCAAGGAGAGATTCAACCTAGAAATAAGGAGGAACTTTCTGACAGTGAGAAGTATTTTCACTGGGTATTTTAGAAAATAGCTTGACCCTCTCTTCTTTGCGGCAGTCCCTCAAATATCGGAACACTGCTATCCTGTCACCCCTGGTCCTTCTTTTCATTAAACTAGAGGTTTAATGAAAAGAAGGTATCTTTAAGGATATCTGGAAAAGGCTGCCAAGATTTGCTCCTTGCCAAGAACAGCAGTGCAATCTCTTGCCTCTCATTTCTCTCTCCTTTTAAAAAGTTTTTTCCACATTTGAGGCCATTCTATTATTTAAACCTGGTTGCCAATTCTCAGCTTCCAGCCTCCAGCCTGCAATAAATCGGGTGAATTTTAGAATAGCCAAGAAAGCAAAAAGGGAAACATTTTTAGAATAGCCAGAGGGTGAAAATGGGCTTCTCGTTTCGATTCTTTCCAGAAAATCTCTACAATTTGTCTCTTCTGCTGACACCTGTCCAGAGATCTTAAATGAAGGTGGGTTGAAAGAATTCTAAATCAAGTAAATAAATGAATAGGATGGAGGAGATATTTTTAATAGTCACCGTATACAGTGGAAAGGTAGGACGAACGTAGAAGTCACAAAACACAACTATCGGTGGTCTTTGATGTACGGCCACAATTGAGCTCACAATCTCCATTGATGCCAGTTTTCAGCTGCCTTCAGAGTCAGACATCAGTGAGGCAGAAGAACAGCTGGAGCCTGTTTCCAGTGTGCGCATGCGCAGTTGCCAGATGAAAGGAACAGCTAAAGGACAGGGGGTTGACTTGGGAGTAAGGCCACAGGAGGACGATGAAGGGTCCCTCCCAGAGGAAATAAAAGAGGAGTGAAAGGGGAGTGGAGTTTGCAGGAGACAATTAGTTCACTTAATTGGTTTGTGACTCTCCAAGACTCCTTACCAAGTTCTGCAGATATCGGCCTGGCAGCCCTCCAAGCCAGATAAGGTCTGTGACTGTAAATCCTCCCTGGAAAGACTTTGCTGGAGGTGAATGGACAGAATTCACAGTCAATTAATCAAAGGGTTTTTTGTTGGAGTTTGCTTCATGCTCTTGGGAAGCCTCAGTCATTACAATAAGTGTGAAAAGCGATCATAAGTCACTTTTTTCAATGCCATTGTAACTTTAAATGGTCACTACACAAACAGTTATAAGTCAAGGACTTCCTGGAATGTCTTCCAAAATTCTGTTTCACCCCACCAAGGAGTCTCACCAAGGAGTCTATTCTGCTTTTCTCCACATATATTTCCTTTGAAGTCCAGGCCTTAAATCTTCTCAACCGCTTTCCTTAATTTCATTCCCCACACACACACACTTTTCTTCTTGCCATCTGCTGCATTTCCAGAGCTTGTGTTTTGCACACATCCCAAAAATCCATTGGCAGGACACCCTCCCAGAGCACAATCACAACACACAGCCACAATAAACAGTCAAAATATTATCTCGTAAGATAGAAAATGCTGGGTGACGCCAACCCTGGCAAGCGTTCTCTCTACCATGCTTCATTTATTAAATAATAATAATAATAATAATAATACAAGCATTCAATGGGATGAAGGCAGAATCAGCACGGTTCATCATCAATCTACTAACAACTCGTGATTTTTTTCACTTTTAAACTTTTAAAAAACATTCAAGAATATCGGTCCATATTTTATATGCATTTTCTTGAATTAATTCCTGGAACTAAGGAGAAACTTCCTAACGGTGAGGACAATCATCGCCATGATGTAGAAAAGATGCAGAGATTCTAAAAAGAGTGCAGAGAAGAGCAACAAAGATGATTAGGGGACTGGAGGCTAAAACACATTTTAGAAAGAAGGACTAGGGGAGACATGATAGCAGTGCTCCAATATCTCAGGGGTTGCCACAAAGAAGAGGGAGTCAAACTATTCTCCAAGGCACCTGAGAGCAGGGCAAGAAGCAATGGGTGGAAACTAATCAAGGAGAGAAGCAACTTAGAACTAAGGAGAAATTTCCTGACGGTTAGAACAATTAATCAGTGGAACAACTTGCCTCCAGAAGTTGTGAATGCCCCAACACTGGAAGTTTTAAATAAGATGTTGGATAACCATTTGTCTGTAGTGTTGTAGGGTTTCTTGACTAGGCAGGGGGTTGGACTAGAAGACCTCCAAGATCCCTTCCAACTCTGTTATTCTATTCTATTCTAAATCTAAGCCCCTTCTTTAAAATAATAATGAAAAAAGACACCGAGAGCGAAACAGCACAGCTTGATAAATACAATATATTTCCCTGACGCCTCTTGCCACACAGTCCACGGAATAATAACGATAGAGAGAGACAGGTGAGCCAGGGAAGTAAATGAGCAAGCAGGAAAAGAGTGATCAATGGACAGGCTGAAGTATCGAGGGGCTATTTCGGCCCAGCTACTCCTCTGACCAGTGCCACTGGTTCAGCATAATTCCAACCAAGCACCATTAATGTAATTGACTTTTAATGGCCGTGCCGAAACGATGATGTGAATGTTTTATCAGGGATCTTGGACAAATTGCAACGATGCCTCATCCAACTTTCCTTCCCCGGAAAATTTAATATATATATATATATATATATAAAGGTATGAAGGAGACAAGAGTTCATGCCATGGCTGTGGGACATTCTCGGATGCCTTGGCAACAGAATGGCCCCTTCTGGGTAGACTGGCTATTTGTCTTGCTCCATCCTTCCCATTTTTTTTTGCAAGGAAACCAGCTTGTGCTATGCTGTTTCCCAGGCCTGCTTATTCTCAGAGTTCAGAATAGCAGAGCTGGAAGGGACCTTGGAGGTCTTCTAGTCCAACCCCCTGCTCAAGCAGGCCTGGGTTCAGGAGAAGCCACCCTGGGCATCCCTACAGCACTTGCATTCAAAATGAAAAGCGGGTTAACCGATCCGATAAAGGAATAAATGAAACAAAACTGAAACTCCTTCAACCTGACCTCGTGGGAAATGTATCTCAATCAATCAGAATAGAGCTGGAAGGGACCTTGGAGGTCTTCTAGTCCAACCCCCTGCACAAGCAGAAGACCCTAGGCCATTTCAGACAAATGGCTGTCTAGTTTTTTTCTTTAAAACTTCCAGCAATGGAGCAACTTCTGGAGGCAAGCCGTTCCACTGATTAATTACACAATACAGAATAACAAAATTGGAAGGGACCTTGGAGATCTTCTAGTCCAACCCCCTGCTCAAGCAGGAAACCCTACACCAGTCTGGACAACTGGCTGTCCAATCTCTTCTTGGAAACCTCCAGTGTTGGAGCACCCACAAATTCTGGTGGCAAGCAGTAACACTGCCTGATTCTTCTCCCTGTCAGGAAATTCCTCCTTAGTTCTAGGTTGCTTCTCTCCTGGATTAGTTTCCACCCATTGCTTCTGGTCCTGCCTTTTCTGGTGCTTTGAAGAATAGGTTGAGCCCACTGGTGAAATTCAATTTTTTTAGTACTGGTTCCATGGGCATAGCTTGGTGGGCTTGGCATGGGTAGGATCCTGCAAAATCTCAATTCACAGCCCACTCTGGGGACAGCCAGGGGTAGTATTTGCCGGTTCTCCGAACTACTCAAAATTTCCGCTACCGGTTCTCCAGAACCTGTCAGAACCTGCTGAATGTCATCCCTGGCTGGGCCCCTCTTCTCTAGGACAGCCCCTCAATTTTTAAGGAAGGGTTTTCAGATGAAGTGACAACATACTCAAGGCTGTTAGCCTACCTGTCCTATCTCACAGAGTCTCAGAAAGATCTGCTTAGCCCCAGGAGGAAAAGAGGAAGAGGAGGAGGAAGAAGATTATCCCACATTCTTAATAGCAATAGCAATAGCAATAGCAATAGCAGTTAGACTTATATACCCCTTCATAGGGCTTTCAGCCCTCTCTAAGCGGTTTACAGAGTCAGCATATCACCCCCACAGTCTGGGTCCTCATTTTACCCACCTCGGAAGGATGGAAGGCTGAGTCAACCCTGAGCCGGTGAGATTTGAACATCCGAACTGCCGAACTAGCAGTCAGCTGAAGTAGCCTGCAGTACTGCACTCTAACCACTGCGCCACCTCGGCTCCACTCTGATCAATACATCACACCATCTCTTGCCTTGCAAACGTTTGTAGAAATGGCTCAATGGGAACAGGCTCCAGCTGTTCCTCTGCCTCGCTGATGTCTGACTCTGAAGGCAGCTGATAACTGGCATACGGCCCTGGCCCGATCTCTGCCTCCAACACAGAGCCTTCCCCAGACTCCAGGAGTGGCCCATCTTCCTCCCCAACCTCCTCACTGTCCGAATCTGCTGCCAGCTCCACTGGCGGGCCACAACAACAGCATACAGTCATGCCAGCTACATGTGATTGCAGAAATCTCTTTGGACAACACTGGCTCCCCTTGGCTTAGAAATGGAGATGACTCCTCCAGCAGAGTAGGACACAATTGGAATGGGGAAACTTTTACCTTTACTCCCAAAGCCCATCTGTTATTCTATTCCCTCCTTGCCAGGCTTTCTACTTTAATTGTCTCCTAACGTGTACCAGCCAGAAGGGAGATTAATGAGCCAATTTGGAGATACCAGCACCCTCAAGGACCCTGCTCTGTCCCGCTTCCTGTATCAATTCTCGCTCTCTGGAGACAGTCGAAACTGCAGAGACACAAGATAACCTTCGTCGTGGCCAGAACGTTGATGCCCACTTCCTGCTTTAAATTAACTGGTAGGGAAGGAAGGCAGGTTTAAAGCTGCTCGTAAAACAACCCAGCAGAAGAACAAGGAGGTAGAAAGAGAGAGGAGGGGGTGGGGAGGAAAAAAAATGTCAGTGTTATGTGGAATGAATCGTTTTTTATTCCTTGGGCTTTGTTGAAATAATAATCAGAAGTGGTATTCTGCTAGTTTGTCGGAAAAGGTAGCAGAAATCGTGGATGGCTCCACCAGTGGTGGGATTAAAAATTTTGTACCAGCAGTTCTGTGGGCGTGGCTTGGTGGGCATGGCAGGGGAAGGATACTGCAAAATCTCCATTCCCTCCCCACTCCAGGGGAAGGATACTGCAAATCTCCATTCCTTCCCCACTCCAAGGGAAGGATACGGCAAAATCTCCATTCCTTCCCCACTCCAGGGGAAGGATACTGCAAAATCTCCGTTCCTTCCCCACTCCAGGGGAAGGATACTGCAAAATCTCCATTCCCTCCCCACTCCAGGGGAAGGATACTGCAAAATCTCCATTCCCTCCCCACTCCAGGGGAAGGATACTGCAAAATCTCCATTCCCTCCCCATTCCAGGGGAAGGGTACTGCAAAATCTCCATTCCTTCCCCACTCCAGGGGAAGGATACTGCAAAATCTCCGTTCCTTCCCCACTCCAGGGGAAGGATACTGCAAAATCTCCATTCCTTCCCCACTCCAGGGGAAGGATACTGCAAAATCTCCATCCCCTCCCGTTCAGCTGGGACTCGGGAGACAGAGAATAGTCGGGGCGGGGCCAGCCAGAGGTGGTATTTACCGGTTCCCCAAACTACTCAAAATTTCCACTATTGGTTCTCCAGAACTGGTTGGAACCTGCTGAATATCACCTCTCAGCTCCACCCACCCGCCTCCGGTTCTACGGCATCCCATTTAGGCCCTTTTGTTCACCAAAAGCACATGCACGGAAATCTGAGCACTCACATTTGTGAACCGGTAGGGAAGGTAAGTGAATAGCACCCCCGATAATAATAATTTATTTATCGTTTCGTAGCTGAAAGGCCCATAAACATATTTTGGGAGAGAGAGAGAGCAATCAGACCTTCATATTATTATTATTATTTTTTGCTGCATTCCTGAGTCCTGCTGTGATGCCATTTCCTCCAATGGCCTGTGCTAAAAACAGCCAGAGGTAAAGTCTAAAACTGACGCCAGGTCAAAGTTCAGCAGGATTTTCCTGGATCTTTTCAGTTTTATTGGAGAGTAAGAAATAGAGGTAGGGGATATAGTGGCTCAGTGGCTGATGCTGAGCTTGTCGATCAGAAGGTCAGCAGTTCGGTGGTTCGAATCCCTAGCGCCGCGTAACAGAGTGAGCTCCCGTTACTTGTCCCAGCTTCTGCCAACCGAACAGTTCGAAAGCATGTAAAAAATGCAAGTAGAAAAATAGGAACCACCTTTGATGGGAAGGGAACAGCGTTCCGTGTGTCTTCGATGTTTAATCATGCTGGCCACATGACCACGGAGACGTCTCCGGACAGCGCTGGCTCCTTCAAAGTGGTACCTATTTATCTACTCGCATTTGCATGCTAGATTGGCGGGAGCTGAGGCAGGAACAGGAGCTCACCCTATCATGCGGTGTTTAGGTCTCAAACCTCCAACCTTCTGGCCAACAAGCCCCCCATCTTAATCTATCAGACACCACGCTCGCCTCTTGCAAACTCGACATGGTTCAATCCAAGTTGGGATTAATTCATCCGCCTCCAAGTCTCCCATCCACCCATGATAGAAGGAGAGGAAGAGAAGATGCTTCCTTACGCTTTCCATCTGGACGAAGCTGAAAAGGAAGCAGCCCAATGCTGACAGACAACCTCTTCCCCGCGGAGGTTCATTGTCAAGAAATGTCACAGCAGCCACCAAAAACATAACAATAATAGATAAAGAGAGAAGCAGTTTTGCTCCCACTGGTTCCTTAGCGGGAACCTCGTCTACAAGACACGACAATTTCAATGCAGCCCAGCTAGAGGCACAGGGAGAAGCCGATGCCCTGACATTAACTGACTTGCACTTCAAAGGAATCCTGGTATCATCAGCCATGCAGAGCCCGGATTTCATACGCCAGCCGTCAAATCAAGCTCGGTGCAATTCTACCTTTGATCAAAACACTTTTAAGATTGCCCAGGCAAGGGTAGAAAAACAACATTCCAATGGACCACGTCACGCCGTTCTATTATTAACATCCCATTCCGGTCCGCGAACCTGCAAACGCAATTTATCTACTTCTCTAGATCCGTGATGGCTAACCTATGACACATGTGCCACAGGTGGCACGCAGGGCCCTCTCTGCTGGCACGTCAGCTGGCGCTCCAGCTCAGCTCCAATGCACATGCTGAACATGTCCGGGGGGGAGGGGGTACAGCCAACTTCAAAGAGGTCTAAAGACCACGCACCCCAAAAAAACAAAAAACATTTGATCAACTAGGCCAGGGGTCAGCAAACTGCGGCTCTGGAGCCGCATGTGGCTCTTTCCTCCCTCTGCTGCGGCTCCATCACCGGTCGGCACCACAATTTTGAGAGGAGCTTCCGGGGGGGGGGGGGGGGAGCAGCACAGTGTGCCAGGAGAAGACTCTATGGCAAGGGGAGGGTTTCCCAGTTGTCTCCACAATTCCTGTTTAGTATATTTTATTTTCATTTTCATTTTCATAGACTCACATGTATACACCATACAGTATTAAACAATAATTGCATCAATTCCTCTTGTCAACAATGCCCCAGAAAATAAAAGCCCAATATACCTCTTCCATTCTCCATACACCTCTTTCTTCGGCCACCCTCCAACTTTCTATCTTCCCTCCATCATCCCCCTCTACCCTACTTCCCCCTGCCCTCTACCACTCCTCTCTCCAGATCTGCTCCCCCCCTTCCTTTTCTCCTTCCCCCCCACCCTTTCTCCCATCCCTCTCTACCCATCTTTCTTCTTCCCTACTCCTCCTCCCCTTGGTGTATTTCCACTATATGTTAATGTACTTGGCTTATCCTATTTTTAAAGAAAAATTAAAGAAAAACAGTATACATGTGAAGTCACATTGCATTGAGATCTAACACATCATGTCTAGCCTAAGATATATCCCTCCCTTCCCCCACCCGACCCCCCGACCCCCCACCTCCGACCCCCCCGACTTCCCAGAACCCGTACACGGTATAGATTTTTAACAAACACAGTCTAAAATCTATTGAGAAAAAAGAAATAAAGAAATTAATAACATCTCTACATTGATCTTAGCTTCTTCTTGCTAAGCTAACTTTAAACAATTTAAATCATTCCTGATCTTAAGCATAGGCTAACTGGAATTTCTTGGCGGGCACTACAATTAAAATCCTTAGATGTATTAAAAGAGGAGAAGGCAGTTCAAACATGGTTCCAGTATGGGCAATTACAGGCTAGGTGGAAAATAGATCAAAAAATTGGTTTTGTCCAAATTGAGGACAACTTATTTAAACAAATAAGAGATCAAAGTTTAATGCATATAAAGAGGATATATAATGTATTAATACAGATATATTCGGAAACAGAGTTAGTTAAAGATTGTATGGTAAAGTGGGCTCAAAATATTGAAGAACCAATAATGTTGGATACATGGGGAAAAATTTGGGTAAGAAATGTGAAATTTACAAAAGCTCAAAACCTGAGAGAAAATTTTTACAAGATGTTCTATAGATGGCATTTAGATCCTAAAAAGCTGGGTTCTATGTATCCGAATTTACAACCCAAATGTTGGAGATGTGGTTCTCTCGATGCTACATATTTCCATATATGGTGGACTTGCCAAAAGTTTAAGGCATTTTGGATAAAAATATGGTGGGTTATGCAAAATATCTTCAAAAGAAGGATAAAGTTTACTCCTCAGTTATTTTTGCTAGGTATAAGTACTGACTACAGCGGTAGAGACTAACTTGATCCTGCACTTAATAACGGCAGCAAGACTGTTGGTGGCGCAATACTGGAAGAAGGGAGACCTGCCTACAATTCAAGAATGGACATTGAAAGTTACAAATTTAGCTGAGATGGCTAAAATATCGGCATATTTTAAAGATCACTCAAATGAGATCACTCAAATATAAACGAGACTGGAAAAAATGGATTGACTATATACAAAATAAATACAGGACCAGTTGTCTCCACAATTGATAGGGCTTTCGGTTATGGCAGGTAGAGGGAAAAGGATGCCGCGCTAGGAGGAGACTCTATGGTGGGGGAACTGAACTTCCGGTCAGTTCCAGAATTGAACAGGGGGCTTCCGGTTAGGACCTTTGTGGCTCACGGTGTTTTCTTTTCTGTGGGAAACGGGTCCAAATGGCTCTTTGAGTGTTTAAGTTTGCTGACCCCTGAACTAGGCAATATGCTCTGTCCCCTCAAGAATTATATCCATCGCCTTGCTTATTCATCTTGCATCCATAAGTTAGCTTTCAAACACATAGCACATGGTTTTACACCCAGCAATCCACTCCCCTGGATTCTTGGAAAGAAAACCCCACATCCTGTCGTGTTCAATCACGAGTGCATTCCTCCCCCCCAAAAAATAATAACCATCCTTAAGTGCCCCCGTCAACGGAAACCAAAGTACTTCGACATTCCGGGTGACAATCACACTTCTTTTCAAAAGCGGAGCTGCCTAAATGGAGCTTCGCTCCAACCATCTAATCTCTTCCCGTCCTTTTGATGCACAAAAACGCTACTACCAAGTTTCATTAAGAAACATGAGAGAGAAGCGAAAGAGAGGGGGGGCTGGGATGGGGGGGCAGCAGGGACTTACCCCGTCAGCACAACCACAAAATCCATCACATTCCAGCCGTTGCGGAGATAAGATCCTTTGTGAAAAACAAAGCCCAATGCGATAATCTTTATGCCCGCTTCGAAGCAGAATATTCCAATGAAATACGGTTCTGTGTCATCCTGGGGAGGGTGAAAGAAAGGGACACCAGTGTTACCAATCTATGGATGGGCAAAAAAGAAGAGAGAATAGGATGGGATGGAACGGAACAGAATAGAACAGAGTAGGAATAGGAATAGGAATAGAACAGAACAGGAGAAGGGAAGGGATGGGATAGGATACGATTAGCAATAGCACATAGGCTTATATAGCACTTCACAATGCTTTACACCCTGTCTAAGCGGTTTACAGAGTCAGCCCCAACAATCTGGGTCCTCATTTTACTGAACTCGGAAGGATGGAAGGCTGAGTCAACCTTCAGTGAGTGCGGATTGAACCCCTGGCAGTTGGCAGAGTCAGCCTGCAATACTGCATTCTAACCACTGCGCCACCACAGCCAAGAATGGAACGGAACTGAATAGAAGTGAATAAGTTCTCAGGATAATACTTCATTCTCAGACTGTCTTGCTCTTTGTCAATTGCTAGCAATAGCAATAGCAATAGCAGTAGACTTATATACCGCTTCATAGGCCTTTCAGGCCTCTCTAAGCGGTTTACAGAGAGTCAGCATATTGCCCCCAACAATCTGGGTCCTCATTTTACCCACCTCGGAAGGATGGAAGGCTGAGTCAACCCTGAGCCGGTGAGATTTGAACCGCTGACCTGCTGATCTAGCAGTAGCCTGCAGTGCTGCATTTAACCACTGCACCATCTTGGCTACAGTGGCAAAGGGGAGGGAGGGAGGGAGGGAGGGAGGGAGGGAGGGAAGGAAGGAAGGAAGGAAGGAAGGAAGGAAGGAAGGAAGGAAGGAAGGAAGGAAGGAAGACATTTCTCTCTCCCACCAGAATATTTGATACTCACCAGCCTCTCCGACATCGGTGTCTTATCTCCATCAGGGAGATGTTGCTCCAAAGCCAAAACAATGCAATTGGCTATAATTGTCGCCAGAATCATATATTCAAATGGAGTGAAGGCAACGGTTAAGGGAAAAACTCATAAAGGCAAGGTTTAATAAAGGCACCAGCACAATTGCATTATTTTTTTCCCTGAGACTGAATCTCGATCAATGATCCCGATTCCTCAAATCCATTCTAAAGCCCAAGTCCATATAAAAGTTTACAGTTAGCCTCTAGTTGATTACTTCTAATAAAGGTCTTGTCCAATCAAGCAGGATTAGTTTTCTTTGCTTTGGAGAAGAGCTAAGGAAGAAAAAAAAAACCCCAGAAGAGAATCGAAAAGCTTTTGATTGTTCAGGATCTCTCGGCTGATTAAGCCATTAAAAGAAGGAGCAATCAAAAGCTTCCCCTGCAGCTATTATATTATTAAATAAAGGCGGGATTTTACTTAATGTGGCCTGCCTTCTCCTCTCCACCTTGCCCCCATCTGCAAAATTCTAAAACCTCTAAATTTGCACCGGGTTTGTTCTCAGAGATCATTTTTGCACGCTGATCATTGATGGAGAATACAAGCAATGAAATCAAGTTCTTCAGAGTTTACAAGCTGTGGAAAGGTATCAACCTGTCCAAGCTTCTTTATGAAAGTTAGGTAGCAGCGGAACTCAAGGACAAGTTAACAAAGCTTCCAGCTCGTTTTAAATCTTGATTTGTTTCACAATTCCCCCCCTCGGTTTTTGGAAATAAGCCAGAAGTGGCTGGATTCACCCAACACGCACAAATAGGATCGCAATGACAACATCTACCCTGTTTTCCCGAAAATAAGACCTCCCTGGATAATAAGCCCAATCGAGCTTCTGAGCGCATGCGCTAAAATAAGCCCTCCCCCCAAATAAGCCCTCCCCTAAAATATTTAAAGGACCCTGTCTTATTTTCGGAGAAACACGGTAGTAATGATCGTGATGTACAAACCACAGTCACCATGTTTGTTTCTCACAAGTTTTAAGTTTGTTCTATGGACTCTATGGAGGGAGAAGGTATTCCCAGGAATTTGAGCTCCTGTTCTGAACTCGCTACGCAAAGGCCTCTGCGCTGAAAACACAACACAAGACTAAGCCTGTTTTGAAGCATGGAGGGGAAAAAGAGTCCTCTGTTTCTGATGCAACTTGGAGAGCAGGACTATTTTGTAAGAGGGGAAGCCATGGCTTTTCCATTGGAGCTTTTTGTTCAGGTAGCACATTCAAACTTGGAATCTGACGTGACTTCAAGCAGGGAGACACTTCAATGTGTCTCCTTGCTCTCCAACTAACCCCCAACCTCTACTCTATCGGTTCGATATTGTCTGGATCATCCAACTAGTTTTTGCTTCCCCCCCCTCCCCATACACACTCAGAGAAACTTTGCAACATGGGCTGTCCTTGTGGCTGCCAGATCTTAAGGCGTCCGGCTTCAAAATCGGCTGAAGACATTTTGGAACCTGTCCCTACTCTTGTGGTGCTTTTTCAAAGAGACAACTGGACTTTCTGGTTTTTCTTTGAAGACATTTCCCTTCTCTTGTGAGAAGCTTCTTCAGTTCCCTGATATCTTCCCGTCCTCTTTGATGTTTTGCTTCTCACCCAAGAAGCTTCCTCAGCTCTGGTAGGATGGTGGGGAATGGAAGGATTTATGCTCCTCGCAGACAGCTGGACATTTGCATCCTTTTTGTGTGGGATGGATTTCCAGAGGAAAAAATTGCTTCTGAGCACCACTCAGGTGACCCCGAGGACAGATAAAGTGGCCTCAATGAAGGATGCAAAGGACCAGCTGTCTGCAAGGAATATAAATCATTCCATTCCCCACCATCCAGTCAGAGCTGAAGAAGCTTCTTGGATGAGAAGTGAGATGTCTTCAAAGAAAAAACAAGAAAGTCCAGTTGCCCCCCGAAAAAGCACCTTTGGGACACCCATGACCTGGATGACTGGGAATCTCCATAGACATAAGCCTCCAAGTGCTCCAACAGCCCTCTCAAAGGATGCAAAGGACCAGCTGTCTGCAAGGAATATAAATCCTTCCATCCCCCACCATCCAGTCAGAGCTGAAGAAGCTTCTTGGATGAGAAGCGAAATGTCTTCAAAGAAAAAGCAAGAGAGTCCACTTGCCTTTTGAAAAAGCACCTTTGGAGACAGCCCTGACCTGGATGATTGAGAATCTCCAAAGACATGTTTCCACTATTTTTTTCCCCTTCGACCATCCGCTTAGCCGTTGTGAATTCTAGCTGGCTTAGCTATATGCTTTCTCGAGGCTCAACTGATCTCCCCAGTGTTTCAGCCGGGTAAGAAAGGGCGACGCAACCTGCAGCCGTGCTGGGTTGTTAAGAGGAAAGCCTGTTGCTCGTTGGGTGAGTGAATTATTATCTCTGTGATTTCAGATCAAAGGAAAACAACAGGCCCCTCCTGGGGAATTGCTTCGTGCTACACGTGCAGATCAAGCGAGGCACAGAGAGAAGATGCTCCTTAGCAACCTAACCCCAATCTCAAGTTGAAAGTTCTGAATAGAATAGAACAGAACAGAATGATGGGATGAAATTAGAATAGAGTAGAATAGAACAGAACAGTACAGAACAGAATGATGGGATGAAATTAGAATAGAGTAGAGTAGAGTAGAACAGAACAGAACAGAATGATGGGATGAAATTAGAATAGAGTAGAACAGAACAGTACAGAACAGAATGATGGGATGAAATTAGAATAGAGTAGAGTAGAGTAGAGTAGAACAGAACAGAACAGAATGATGGGATGAAATTAGAATAGAGTAGAGTAGAACAGAACAGTACAGAACAGAATGATGGAATGAAATTAGAGTAGAGTAGAACAGTACAGAACAGAACAGAACAGAATGATGGGATGAAATTAGAGTAGAGTAGAACAGAACAGAACAGAATGATGAGATGAAATTAGAGTAGAGTAGAACGGAACAGAATGATGGGATGAAATTAGAGTAGAGTAGAGTAGAACAGAACAGAACAGAATGATGGGATGAAATTAGAGTAGAGTAGAATAGAATAGAACAGAACAGAACAATGGGATGAAATTAGACTAGAGTAGAGTAGAACAGAACAATACAGAACAGAATGATGGGATGAAATTAGAGTAGAGTAGAGAGTAGAGTAGAGTAGAACAGAACAGAATGATGGGATGAAATTAGAATAGAGTAGAACAGAACAGTGCAGAACAGAACAAAATAGGAATAGGAATAGGAATAGAATAGAATAAAGTTGAATGGAAGAACAGAATAGAAATAGAATAGAAATAGAATAGAACAAAATAGAAATAGGAATAGAATAAAATAGAAAAAAGTGGAATGGAAGAATAGAATAGAATAAGCTGGAAGGTACCTTGGAGGTCTTCTAGTCCAGCCCCCTGTTCAAGTAGGAGAACCTATACAATTTTAGATAAGTGACTATCTAGACTCTTCTTAAAAACCTCCAGTGATGGAGCACCCACAACTTCTGGTGGCAAGTTGTTCCTCTGTTTAATTGTCCTCACTGTTAGGAAGTTTCTCCTTAATTCCAGAGTGCTTCTCTCCTGTATTGGTTTTCTTTGGTGCTTTGGAGAACAATTTGAGCCCCTCTTCTTTGGGGCAGCTCTTCAAATACTGGAAGATTCCTATCATGTCGTCCGTCATTCTTCTTTTCTTTAGACTAGCCTGACCCAAGTCCTGGGGCCGTTCTTCGTATGTTTTAGTCTCCCAGCCCTTTGATCCTCTTAGTTTCTCTTCTCTGCACTTTTTCCAAAGTCTCAACATCTTTTCTGTCGTACGGTGACCAAAATTGGTTGCAAATTTTGACTTCAAGAAGGCCACTCGAGTGGGCGGTCTCAAAAACTGGCTAGCTAAGAGAAATGGGAGACGTCCATTTCAGCTCCTTCCTCTGTCCAAAATCCAGACAGGCAGAAGGATAAGCGCAGGACATTTTCTCTTTGCACGTCTGGAGTTAAAATGGGTGTGAAAAGGAAGGTTGAGTGTCTGCGAAAGGTGACGTGAAACAATCTTGCATTTATCTAGCGAGAGCACAGACAGGAATTAAATAGGTTGCTCTGCCTTTCATTGAGAAATTCTGCAACTTTCTCTGGCTGCCCATCCTTCATTTAGATTTAAAGCTTTCAAGAAGGGGGATTCTTCAGATTAGTAAAAAGTAGGGAAGATAAAAAGATAGGAGACAAATTTGGCTATCCGGAGGCTCCCTGGCCTCCATTCAACCCGCAAGGCTTAAGAAAAAGAAGAAAAATCTGTCTTCAACCTGCACAGATAGTCCTCATTTACTGACATTCTTTTACTGACACTTGCAACCATTGAGGCATCCCCATGGCCAACATTCGGATGCTTGGCAACTGGTTTGGGTTTATGGTGGTCGCAGCGTCCCCCGGGGGAAGGGGAGGGGGAAGGGTCACGTGATTCCCCTTTCGCGACGGTTCGGCGGGCAAAATCCACAGGGAACGCCGGATTCACTTCGTAACCGGGTTCCTCACTTAAGAACGGTAGCGCTTCCCTTCCCTGCCGGGGCAAGAAAAATGGGGCAAAGTGTCACTTTGCAACTGTCTCGCTTAACGACGGAAAGGTTGGGCTTCGTTGTGGTCATAAGTGGAGGATGGCCTATATTTAAATTGGGTGGAAGGACAGTTGCAAGGAATGAAAACCACAATCGACACCATCACCATTCACAGGGTTTTTTTAAACAATAAGATCCGATCAAAATGCCAGCCAGAGAAATCGGGGAGAAATTCTCCAGCATGCTGAGTATGAGATAGAAAGAAGATCGTTTTTTAAAAAAAAGGGAAGGATACTTCTGAGATATTTTGCATTATTCTGCTTTGAGTAACAGAGATTGTCAAGGATAATCATCCTCGCAGCTCAAAAATAACAGCCAGTCTCTGAATTAGCTACAAATGGGATATTCCCATGCATTTAATTTCATACTGTAAGTTTTATGGTTAAAAAGTAAAGGTTCACATCTGTGATAGTCGTTCCCGACTCTAGGGGGCGGTGCTCATTTCCGTTTCAAAGCCGAAGAGCCAGCGCTGTCCGAAGACATCTCCGGGATCATGTGGCCGGCATGACTCAACGCCTGAAGGCGCATGGAACGCTGTTCTCTTCCCACCAAAGGTGGTTCCTATTTTTCTACTTGCATTTTTTTACATGCTTTCGAACAGCTAGGTTGGCAGAAGCTGGGACGAGTCACGGGAGCTCACTCTGTTACGGGGCACTAGGGATTCGAACCGCCCAACTGCCAACCTTTCTGATCGACAAGCTCAGCCAATTTAAAGAGATCATCTCCCCTCCCCCCTACTTCTTCTTCTTCTTTTTTTTTTTACCCATCACAAAATCTGGATTTCATCATCAGGCCGAATTGTGATCTGTTCTAACCGTTGATCAACTCAGAACGGAGGAAAAAGTTCAAGTCCTACCAAAACACAAACAGTAGCGTACAAACCCTAATCGGCGGCCTCCCGTACAAAGTGGCTTGTTTGCGCGATAGTGGGTTGTGTTCCCACCTTGCGTTTAAGCCACAAATTTAGGTTTAGGAAGCTGCAAAGCTCCGATGGCAGCAATGAGCAACAGCAGCAAACTCAAATCGGGCAGATGTTAAGATTGCAGCTTATTTATTTATTTATTTTTTTTGCCCAAAAAAGTAATAAATGTTTCGGATTTTTTATCAAGTGGCAAAGACAGCAGTGGGAAACATAGAAAGACCCCTTCCCTGTCTTTCTAAACAAACACGGGAAGGTCGAACTCACACCAGAGGAGGGAGGAATTTAAAAAATTCACCTTTGTTCCAAAGAAGAAATGGAATATATATATATATATATATATTTTCCAAAGCATCAGAAGGGCAGGACAAGAAGCGGCAGATGGAAACTAACCAAGGAGAGAAGCAAGCTAGAACCAAGGAGGAATTTCCTGACTGTGAGAACACTAAACCAGTGGAACGGAAGTGGCCTCCGGAAGTTGTGGGTGCTCCATCGATGGAAGTTTCCACGGAGAGATTAGACAAGCGTTTGTCTGACACGTTGTTATCTGGTTTCCTGCTTGAGCCAGGGGTCAGACTAGAAGGCCTCTAAGGTTCCTTCCAACTCTCTTCTTCTGTTCTGTTCTGAAAGCATCAGTCAGCTGTCTGGGTCATCTTGACCTAGCATGCCAGCAAGAGCTAAGGAAGAAATCTCAGCAGGATGTGTTGAGTGGGAATCCAATAATAGTGGTTTCAAGGAAAAAGGAAACCAGACAGGGAACATTTAAACCAGAGCTGCCCTAACAAACAGATTAACAAAAATGCAGCAAGTGAGAATGGGAAAAAAAAGGGGGGGGGAGATTCTGCCTGGGCATTTGGGCAACCTTTTAAAAGTCAATGTTCTGAGCATTCAGGAGCACCTATCCGGCCACATGTAAAGATGCATCGGTGAGAGCAATTCTCATCACCAAAGTGGACTTTTGGTCGATGGGGGTGGGGGAGACCCCTCGCCCTGCTATGGGGGAACTCACTCACACACCGTCCCCCCAAAAAATTCCTCTTTTCTTTGCAAAACAAAGCAGAAGAGTTGTCCAGAGGAGTAGCAATACAAGTTTGGGGACTCAGAAGCAGCTCAGGGGGTGGAGAAGGGCTGGAGAAGCCCCTCGGGATCTCTACTGCTCCCCTTCCCCAAAAGCATTCCTTTTGGGGGAACCCTCCCCACACCCCTCTGAGCTGTCCAGGGAAAAGAAGGGTCCCCCTCGGGCCAGCCTGACAGCACCGCCCATCCCCAAGGCTGGAGCCCTCTTGCCTTTTCCACATCCACACGCTGTCTCCTGGGGCAGGGAGGAAGGTCCCTGGGATGCAGAGAAGGGTGTGTGTGTGTGTGTGTGTGTGTGTGTGTGTGTGTGTGTGTGTGTGTGTGTGTGTAGAACACTCAATCCCCCCCCACAAATAAAAACCCCCAGCTCCCGCAAGGATATGGCCACTCCGTGATGCGCTTGGCGTATTTGCGGATCACGTTGTCCTCGCTGAAGATGAAGAGCGAGCGGTTGAGTGTGAGACAGTTTTGCTTGACCGGGATGGGGTTGTAAAGAGCCATGGTCCGGGCCCGCTGGGCCTTGGTCTGCTTGTATATCTGGGGCCTCGGGCCCGGTTGGCCGGGGGGGCCCTGGCGGCTGCTGCCGCCGCGGGTCCCGCCGGGCCCCGGGGGAGCCCCCGCGCCGCCAGCTCCATAGCGACTGAGCAGGTCCTCTCCGAAGCGAGCCATGCTGGTGCCCCTTCTCCAAGCGCGCGGTGCTGGCTCTCCGAGCTGCAAAGACGCATCCCAGCGCCAGGAGGGAGGGAGGAAGCCGGGGCTTCTGCTGGGAGTGCTGGCGGCGGGGCTCGGCTGCTGCTGGGGCTGCGAAGGCGGGCGGGCTGCGGCTCGACTCTGGAAAGCGGCGGCGGGGAGGATGCCAGCCGCCGCCGCCGCCGCCGCTCAGGGGCGAGGCTCGGCGAGGCCGTCAAGCGCCCGAGGCGGAGGCGAGGCTGGAGTCTCCCTGCTCCGGCTGGAAGCCGATCCGATCCGCATCAACTTCCCACCCGGGAGCCTTTTTTCCTCCACCCCAGCATGGCGCGGCAGAAGGCAGCCGAGAGCTGGGGGGCGAGCCGCAGAGAGTGGCGAAGGGAAGATCCAGAAGGGTTTTGGGAAGCTACTTAGCTTGCGTGGGCCTCTCTCTTCTTCTTCTTCTCCTCCTCCTCTTCCCCGCGGCGCTGAGATTTCAGAGATGCTCTTTCTTCTCCTCAGCTTCCCCCGGGGCTTTTTTCTCCTGGCCGGCGACGGGGGCGGCTGGGCGGCTGGCTGGGTGCTGGGGGGGGTCGCCGACAGCCTTTGGAGAGCGAGAGCGAGAGCGCAATGGAAACGTCAAGAGCAACCGGTTACTGAACCTCGCCCCTCCAACCCCCAAAAAAAGGCAAAAAAAAAAAAAAAAAAAAAAGCACAGCCAGCTGACAATCGGAAAGCCAATCAGCGACGCCAGCTCCACCCGACTCTGCAAAGGTACCCAACGATATCAATAACGGGGAAGGGAGAGGAACGATCCGCCCCCTTCTCCAAGGCTCGGCGAGCGAAGAGGGGGGGGGGGAGGCGTCTTTGGAGAGCCAAGCCTTTCCTGCCTTCCCTCCCTCCCACACACCCACCTATCTGTCCCTTTTTTTCCATTTCTCCCCGTCGCCACCCCACCTGCTTGTGCGTGAAGCTTAGAGCCTTCAAGGAGCCCTGGGGTGGGGTGGGGGACGCTGGGAAAACCCCCCACGGAGGATGGGACACGCGAGCCACGGAAGCCTTGGGGGAGGACCAAGGGAAGGGACAACCGGATGGAGAACAGGTTGGCTAGGAAGAAGCTTGGAGTAGATGGGCGTTCTTGGCTCCTGGAGCTGTCCAGGTGCTGAAACGAAGGCGCACGGAAACACACGTTCCCCATCTATCCCGAAGGGAATAGGCGCCTTTCCACTTTTCTCACTCGATTTCCCAGCTTTCGGTTTTCCTAAAGGTTTGGTTTTCCTAGAGTGCCGAGGGAAAGGAAGGCCCCAAAGCCACCTTAGATCCTCCCACTTGCTTTGAAGCCACCTTAGATCCTCCCACAGTTTTGAAGAAATGCTCCCTTAAACCTGGCCAGGTATCTTGGTTTGGCTTAAAGCCCGCTTTGGGGGTTGAGCTACAATGTCCTGCTTGTGCGTTAAGCATGGAGCCTTCAAGGAGCCCTGGGGTGGGGGTGGCTGGGGGATGCTGGAAAAGGGGAAAAACATGGAGGATTGGACAGGCGAGCCACGGAAGCCTTGGGGAAGGACCAAGGGAGGAGACAACCAGATGAAGAACAAGTTGGCTAGGAAGAAGCTTGGAGAGATGAGAGCCTTGGCTACTGGAGCTGTCCAGGTTCTAAAACGCATGTTTCAAAGAAACAAACTATTGTTTGTTGCCTGCATCTCCTGAATATTGGAGGCCTCTTTTGGAGAAGAAAAGATGGTGTGGATGGCATGATGGCATCAGTTGATTTCACCACAATTTGTATGATATCCCTGGATCCACCCTTTTGTGGACCCCTGTAGTCAAGGAGGTGGTTTTCCCAGTTGCAATGGATGGGTGTGAAAGTTGGACCATAAAGAAGGCTGAGCACCAAAGAATGGAGGCCTTTGAACTCTGGTGCTGGAGAAGACTCCTGCATTGAGTCCCTTGGACTGCAAGGCGATCCAACCAGTCAGTCCTAGAGGAGATCCACCCTGACTGCTCTTTAGAAGGCCAGATCCTGAAGAAGAAACTCAAATCATTTGGCCACCTGATGAGAAGGAGGACTCCCTGGAGAAGAGCCTCATGCTGGGAATGATGGAGGGCAAAAGAAGGGGACAGCAGAGAAGGAGGTGGCTGGATGGAGTCACTGAAGCAGTTGGTGTGAGCTTCAATGGACTCGAGGATGGTAAAGGACAGGAAGGCCTGGAGGAACGTTAAAACCTGGCTGTCCCGACAGGCCTGGGGCTAAAGACTTCAACCCCACCCGAATAGTATGACTGTTGCATTTTTTAACGATGTATTGTTTTCATGTATGTAACATGTTTTGTCCTTCCCTCCCCCCGAATTGTGAGCCGCCCTGAGTCCCCTCAGGGAAAAGGGCGGCATACAAATAAAGTAAATGAAATGAAATGAAATAAAGTAAATGCTTGAGGTTCCTCAGAGTTCCATTTTATTAAAGATGTCACGTTGGCACATCTGGGAAAACCCAAATCTGAAAGCTTCCAGGTTTTCCCCACCCAAACGAAAGTTCAAGTCCCTGCCCAGCACCCACATGCCCATCCCATGGCCCAGTCAACCAGGTACTGTACCAACAGGAGAGGGATCCCAGTCACACCGCTCCAGGTGCAGGGCAAGACGTCCTTGACTCTCTGAGAAAGGAATGTTATGACGACTATATATCTCCCATACGCCATGTAATCCCCCCCTCCCAGTTTCCCACAGCATTCAATCTGGCAGACCGGAAGGCCCAATGCAAAAAATGGCTCCCAGGCCCGACAGCCACATTCCAATGATGTTGTCTCCAATGTACACAATTTTTGTTTTGCCTTCCTGCTTGGCAGCCTGCCAGCTTGGGACTCCAGAAAGGTGCCTGGCTCAATAAATAAATTAAAAAAGGGACTCTTCTGAGTTTCGGACAGGCCTCTCTTTGCAACTCAATTTGGAGCAGACTCTCACGAAACTTTTTTTTAAAAAAAATTACCAAATATATTAAAAGCGCATTACTCTCTGCCTTCGGTTACAGCCTGTCCCTTTCGTCAACGAGGTGTCTCAAGTCTACGCAGATAAGCATCTCTGGATTTGGGCTCCCCGCTCCCCCCCACCCCAGGCGAGGCACAAACAGTGCCACCAGAAAGGAAATTAAAAAAAAAGTTGAGACACACGTTTCTCTCCCGGGGGCCGCGGAGAATGAAACACGAGCTGTTATCAGAATAGAGGAGCTTAATATTCCTTGCGAGATGAAGTGAGGAAATGGCGCTCGCCTCTGTAGAGGCAGATTGGACCATTCAAACTTGCCCCGTTTCTCATAACTTACAAGCAAAATAATAATAAAGTCCAGCAGTCACAGGTCCATCCGGACCAGGTGGAGATATTTCAGCAGACACAATTTTCAGCACCACCACCACCCCAGCAAGTAAATAATAGGCATTTCTAAGCCCTGTCATAGCCCCATCGGTGCACGGGTCGGAGAAGTTGGAAGCTGGACCGTCCGATAGGGATGGCATCTCTCCCTTGGCAAGTTTGGAGGCCAGGAGCTGGGATGATGCTTTCCCAGGCCCCTCATGCATTTGTGGGGGGGGGGGAGGGCTGGAGGGAATGAGGGAGATGGAAATGTGAGGAAGATGGGAATGAGAGGAAGAAAGGAAAAAGGGAGGGGGGAGGGAAGGAGATGGGAATGAGGAAGGAGATGGAAATGAGAAGAAGGAAGGAAGGAAGGAAAAAGGGAGGGAGGAAGAGAGATGGGAATGAGGAAGGAGATGGAAATGAGAGGAAGGGAGGAAGCAAGGAAGGAAAAAGAAGGGAGGGAGGGAGATGGGAATGAAAGGAAGGAAGAAGGGAGGAAGAGAGATGGGAATGAGGAAGGAGATGGAAATGAGAGGGAGGGAGGAAGGAAAACGAAGGGAGGGAGGAAGATGGGAATGAGGAAGGAGATGCAAATGAGAGGAAGGAAGGAAGGAAGGAAAAAGAAGGAAGATGGGAATGAGAGGAATGGGGGAAGGAGGGAGATGGGAATGAGAGGAAGGAAGGAAAAAGAAGGGATGGAGGGAGGGAGATGGGAATGAGGAAGAAGATAGAAATGAGAGGAAGGAAGGAAAAAGGGAGAGAGGGAGATGGGAATGAGATGAAGGAGGGAGGGAAGTGGGAATGAGAAGGAAGGAGATGGAAATGTGAGGAAGGTGGGAATGAGAGAAAGAAAGGAAAAAGGGAGGGGGGAAGTGGGAAGGAGATGGAAATACGAGGAAAGTGGAAATGAGAGGAAGGAAGGAGATGTAAATGAGAGGAAGGCAGAAAAAGAATGGAGGGAAGAGAAAGGATTTTAGAAGACAACCAGTAAGCAGCTATTCCATAACCAAATAGAATTATTCACCACCTGGAAAACAACAGAAACACCTAATTCCTGACCTCTTGGGATCTGTTCGGAGAAAAGCAGCACTACGTAAACCATACTCCACCCTTGGTCCAGTGCACATTTTATCATTTTTAAAGGAGAAAAAGCTTGGATCGTCCCAATGCATTTCCCCCACCTGTTTATCTTACTTTATCAAAGCCCCAAATTCAGAGTTCATTGAAAATGCAGCTCGTTTCTTTGCCGAGATCTTTCGGATTGGAACCGGTGGTTTCAAACGGGAGAGATTCCCGAATTGCTGGTGCCGAGATCCGCTAATAACGTGGGCCGACTTTATGATGCCGGAATGGCCAGTAAAGGAATTGCACGCCCCCAGATGCCACATGGTGCTCCTCGGCTTATGACCGCTTAAACGACCATTCGAAAGGACGACGGAATTTGAAAAACTTATTTCCGATTTCCAGAAAAAAAAAAAAGACCATTTTTGCTTTTAAAAAATATGTGGCTTATTTTACGACAGCTGCTAATGCTCCATGACTTAATGACTTAAACCTGGTCATGCGTCGAAAACTGCCTGGAGGGGTGCAGTCTGCCCTCTGCCTTCCAGATCTGACAAAGATCTCGACTTAGCAATGGTTCGTTTAATGACGGTTCAGTTTAGAACTTGCAGCATCCCCGTGGTCACACGATCAGAATTCAGCCTCGCTTGGGGCAACCGACTCATATTTACGACGGTCACAGTGTTCCTGGCAGTCGGGGTATTCCCCTTTAACAAACTTCTGACAAGCAAAGTTGATTGTGGGGGAGCTGTATTTACTTAATAACCGTGTTCCTGATGTTAACAGCCGCAGAGATTCACTTAACAACGGTAGCCAGGACGGTCGTGAAACGGGAGAGCAAAATTCATGTGACCAACGTATCACTGCACAACAGGAATTTGGGGGCTCCCTTTTGGTCGTACGTCCAAGGACTGCCTGTGTTTCCGGCTCCGAAAAGAAATTTCGCTCGAGACCGGAGAGCAAAGAATGGAGGTTTGTTTTTTTTTAAAGCACTTTTTTATTATTATTATTATTGATCTCATTGAAAACAGAACAAGGAAATGACAGAGCTGAGGGGAGGGGGGGGCTTTCCGTGCACCCCTTAAAACTTGTCCAAACATTGAACAGAAAACGAACGAAACGGAGGGAGAGAGAAAGAGAGAGAAAAAGAGAAATAACACCCAGCCATATGAACGGTTTAGAAGATCTGCACCAAGAGAGAGAGAGAGAAAAATTGGGGGGAAAGACCCCAAAACCTGATACCGTACTAATTACAGTATTGAAAGATATATGAAAAAAAAAGGAAAAATAATAATTAAATGACCTCTTCAGCCGTTATGCAAAAGGTGATGACCCATTTACGCTCACTATCGTATAACGTATTCGGGGGTGGTGGGTTTTTTTTTTTCCTCTAATTTTTTTGTGTTTTTAAAAAAGGAGGGAATCCGGGTGAGTCGAGTCGGGTGTTTTTTTTTTCCTGTCCCTGCGTTTCATACTAAAATTGTTTTGTCCTTTGTTTTTTGTCTTTTCTAATTTTTTTGGAGGTTTTTTTTTTTTTTTGTCCTTTTTATTATACAACTGAAATTTATATTCACGTAGTGAGTAAAAATTGCAAAAAGAGAGAATTCAGCACCGTGAAGTGGCTTGGGGGTGGGTGGGTGGGTGGGTGGGTGAGGAAGAGGAGGAGGATGCCAGGGGTTGGGAGAGTGGGGAGAAGGAAGGGGACTCCTCCGTTCAACACCCCAACCCTCGTCCTCTCGCTGTCCACCCCTCCCCCTTACAAAATAAACTCGGTCGGATCCAACTTCGGTCGTAAGAAACGGGCAGCTTTCGAAGAGGAAAACAGGAATGGCACAAAAAAAAAATAATAATCTCCTGAAGCTTGCAAAATCGATTTAAGAAACGCTCCCCCCCTCCGGCCCCCAAAAGGGGTCTCTAAGAATATCAAATTTTCCCCCCCTTAAGGATGCTGCACCCCACTCCCGACAACCTCCCTCTGCCAAAGTTTCCTCTTTTGATTTGGAGTTAGTGTCAGTGAAAAACGGGATTCCTGTACACGAGAGAAAAGAGGCAGTGGGGGAAGGAAAAAATAATAATTAAACGTTAAAAAAAGGAATAATAATAACATCGCTGCAGGGATAAAGTAAGGAGCAGCTCTAGCTGAGGACTGGGGTATAACGGAGAAATTCCAGAGGGTCGCTTCCCTTGACCTGGGGTGAGTCAGGATGGGGAGGGAGCGACGAACCAAGAATTTATCGGACTCGGTCACTGGTTGGGCTCCTGTTCCACAGCCCAGGTAGCCAGCAAATGAGTGGGTGGGAGGGAAGATTCAACAACAAGCAAAAGAAGGAAAAAAAAAACTTTCCCGGATGTGTGCCAAAGCCGGCGGAACTCTCCGAGACTCTCTGCAGAGTTTGTCCCCCGCTCACCGACGGGGTTCGCGAGCCATTTCAACGTTCCTTGTTTCCAACGAGGAGGGGAGGGAGCTTGGAGAACACTTATCACATTAAAAGAGGGGGAGGGAAAAGAGAGAAAGAGGGAGAGAGAAAGAGGGAGAGAAAAAAAAATCGCCCTTCTGCCACCCCGGTGTGTGCCGCAGCAAGGATGCCTTCCGCCTGCCACGTCGCGAGAGGGAAGGGAAGGAGGGGAGGGCAGGAAGGAAGGAAAGAAGGAGGCGGGTTAAGGTTGCCACGCCGCCACCATCCACACCCCCAAAAGGGGAAACTGTTACGGCGGACGCGGGCTCGCCGGGAAAAGGGCAGAATGAAACCGACGCAAAGCATCGTCTTCCGAAGTCACGGCCTGGCTTGGGAGGGGGGCTCGGTCCCTTCAGGGTAGGCCTCCCAAAGCAGGGGGGGACACCAAGGCGGCCGAACTGGTGTCCGGGAGTCTGTTTTCAGGGGGCTCCTGCGAGGAAGCGGCGGCAGTGGTGGTGGTGGTGGCGGTGGCAGCAGCGGTGGCCGCTGCCGCTGCCGCACTGGCCTGCCGCTGAGCCAGGATGGCGCTCGAGTGCCTGCATTTGGGCGAGTCGCAGAGACAGCTGAAGTATTTGGCTTTAATGTTCCAGAATCTCTCGCCGTAGTCAAACCTGCGGAAATAGGAACGGTGAGTAAGTGACGACTTTACTAAAAATTGTTTGTGTGTGTTTTATTGAGGATTCGTTTTTTGTATCTTTTATTTTACATTCTTGTTTTTCTTTCTTTTTCCCTTGTTTGCCCCCCCCCCCCCTTTGGGGTTACTTTTTTTTTTTATTTGAACGTTTAATGAAATGGTTATTTAAATAAACTTAATGCCTGAGCATACGGGGCATAAATGTTTTCCTCCTTTGGAGGGTTTGAGCAAAGAGTTCTGAGCTAGGCTTCCCCAAAAAGCACGAGGCAGAATCCTGGTCCCGACAAAACCCCTTTTATTAAACGCTTGTGAATTCCTCTCCTTCACCTTCAGCAAAGGCCTGGCAAACGGTCTTTCAAAGGAGTATTTATGACCACAGACCTTATCTAGCTTGGAAATCTGCCATGTCAGTATTTTCCAAATGAGGTGCTGTGCAAGGAAAGACGGGGCATAGATTCACACTCCTGTGAATCTGCATAGATTCTCTGAGATTCACGGACAGATCTTCACACTCCTGAAACAAATGAGCGAACAAATTGTTTCCTGCAAAAGTCCCCTCCCCTTTCGCTCCTCTTTTATTTCCTATGGGAGGGGCCATTCACCGCCCACCTGTGGCCTTACTCTCAAGTCGACCCTGATTTCTCAGCTTTTCTTTTCTTCTGGCAGTTCTGCCCATGAGCACACTGGGAACTGGCTCCAGCTGTTCCTCTGCCTCACTGCTGTCTAGCTCTGAGGAGGGCTCTGTGTCGGAGACAGAGAGGGGGCCAGAGCCGTATAGTTATCAGCTGCCTTCGGAGTCAGACATCCATGAGGCAGACGAACAGCTGGAGCCTGTTCCCAGTGTGCGCATGGGCAGAGCTGCCAGGAACAGCTAAAGAACAGGGGTCAACTTGGGAGTAAGGGCACAGGTGGACGATGAACGACCCCTCCCAGAGGAAATAAAAGAGGAGCGAAAGGGGAGTGGAGTTTGCAGGAGACCATGAGTTCGCTTCATTGATTTGTGACTCTCCTAGACTCCTGGCCAAGTTCTGCAGAGATCGGCCTGGCACCTCTCCAAGCCAGATAAGGTCTGTGACCGTAAATCCTTCACAGTCAATTAATAAAAGGAGTTTTTGTCGGGACCAGGAGTTTGCTTCCTGCTCTTGGGAAGCCTCGGTCAGAATAGATGGGGGAATGGATGTGCCGCTGCCACAGAACCAAATGGGGGCATTAAAATGCAGCCATTTACAAGCAGTACATCAGGAATGTGGCTAAAGAAGGGTTTTCCTCTTCTCCTCCCCCTCCCTCTCTTTGACTTCTGTCTCTCCGCTTCCAAAGCACCCGTACCCAATTTCTTCCCCGGCCTCTATGTGTCTGCTGCTGAAGAAGGCGATTCTGGGGAAGCGCAGATCCTGGTGGGACATGAAGACTCGCACAGCGATGAGGTTGGGCTCGCAGAAGTGGTTGATGAAGCGGCTGACGTTGCCGTAGAAGCGAGCATCGATGCAGTAGACGTCCCGGTCCTGCAGATGGGAGAAACGAGGAGTGTTTTACAGGCGAGGTAAATAGAAGGAGAGGAAGACGAGTCCGGAGGCTTTGAGACGCTTGGCGTTGTGGCCTGATTTAAGGGTGATCGGATCTGGCGCCTGACTCTCTTGATGCAAAAGGCGATAGAAGAATAGAAGTCACAAAAAGGAAAGAAGAAAAGAATGAAAGAAGGAAGGAAGGGAGGGAGGGAGGGAGGGAGGAAGGACAAAGTCTATTAAAGTCTATAATTTTGACATAGGATGGATGGATGGAAGAAAGGAAGAAAGGAAAAAAGAAAGGACAAAGTCTAACATATTCTATAATTTTGAGGTGCTGTTGAACAAGGAATGAATGAATGAGGGAGAGAAGGAACGAAGGGAGGGCGGGAGGGCAGAGTCTAACAAATTGTATAAGTTTGAGATGCTACTGAACAAGGAAGGAAGGAAGGAATTAAGGAAGGAAGGAAAAAAAGAAAGAAGGACTCAAACAAAGCCATCCAGAATTTCCATACGGAATTTCTCTGGGCAGAAACCACCCAAGGCAATGGCAAAGGAGGAGGAGGAGAGGGGGAGGAAGGCAGAGGTAAGGGGTAGTAGCAGAAGGAGGGACAAGAGGAGGAAGAGGAAGAAGAAGATGATTAGATCAGGCCACCTTCATACAATAACCAAGCGTCCCACTTCCAGCTGGATATGAGCAAAAGAGCTGGTAGTTTAAAGCAATCACGGGGAATCGCAGAAGGCTCCGTTGAAGGAAGGAAGGAAGGGCTGAGGGGGGCTGGTGCTCCCACCGTGTCAAACCTCCCATTTGTGATTGCTGCAGTTATTCACTTACACCCCCTCCACTTCCCAGCAATTTGTCTGAATGAGTTTGCGACACAATCAAAGCAAAGAAGATCAAACGGCAGTTTAGTGTTTATACTGTGAAGCAGCAGTCACGGATTTAGAAGTGCTGATTTTGTCTCAGAGTTTTGCTCTCCCCCCTCCTCTCGCCTCCTCCTCTCTTTCCTCCTTCTCTCTCTTCCCCCCTCTCTTCTCCTCCTCTCTCTCTCTTCTCCTTCTCTCCCCCTCCTCTCCTTCTCTCTCCCCCTCTCTTCTCCTTCTCTCTCCCCCTCTTCTCTTTCTCTCTCTCCCCCTCTTCTTTCTCTCCTCTCCTTCTCTCTCCCTCTCACTTTGTCTTTCTCCCTCTCTTCTCCTTCTCTCTCTTCCTTCTCTTTCTCCCTCTCTTCTCCTCCTCTCTCTATCTCTCCCCCTCTTCTCTCTTCTCCTTTCTCCCTCTCCCCCTCTTCTCTTTCTCTCCTCTCCTTCTCTCCCCCCTCTCGCTTTGTCTTTCTCCCTCTCCCTCTCTTTTCTCCTCCTCCCTTCCTTCTCTTTCTCCCTCTCCTCTCTCTCTCTCCCTCCCTCCCCTGCTTTGATGGAGGTAAACAGTCTGAAAATGTGAAATTGTTTTTTTTATCTTTTCAGTAGGACTGAATCCTTTCTCCTATTCTGTTTCTGTTTCCTTACGTTGGCTAGCCTAAAATCCCCCTGTTCCCCATTAATTTATTTTTTATTTTATGCCCCGAGTTTCCTCGGGGCAACTGTAACACACACCCTTCTCCTCCAATCTGTATCCATCACAATAATCCTCCAGGTTATACTGGAGTGAGAATAATTGACCCCCAAGCCCCCCAGCGAATTTCTATTTCTTTCCCATTCCTGGAGAGATAAACTAATGAGGACCCAAATTGTTGGAGGCAAGAGGCTGAGTCTGTAAAACCGCTTAGAGGGGACTGTAAAAGCACCTGTGAAGTGGTATATAAGTTTAAGTGCTATTGCCCTTCCTTCAGCCTTCCCTCCCTCCCTTTCCTTGGTGACCGCAGGGATTAGGATTCCTAACTCTGCCCACTGCCAGCAGTTCGAATCTCACCAGGCCCAAGGTTGGCTTAGCCCTCCATCCTTCCGAGGTGGAAAGCTCTATTCTGATTCAAAGCCAGCAAATGGGGATCAATGAATCCAGGACATTACCATCCTTGCTCCTCCTCCCGTAAACCCAACAACCTTCTAGCACTGATGGTGTTACCCGATAGGGTCATGAAACGCCTGCAAGAAAGCCACCAAGCTCAGAGAGCACCAAGGACCCCATAGCCTTCCTCCTCCTCTTCTTTTGCCTCCCCTTCACAAGCCCTACTCCCTCCTAACATTGACAGTATTACCTAGTTGGGTCATGAAACGCCTTCAAGAAAACCACCAAGCTCAGAGAGCACCAAGGACCCCACAGCCTTCCTCCTCCTCCTCCTCTTCCTCCTCTCTTTCCTCCACTTCACAAACCCCACTCCCTCCTAACACTGACGATATTACCTAGCTGGGTCATGAAACGCCAGCAAGGAAACCACCAGATAGCGTACACGGTTATATTGTGTGCCGAATTAATCATGTTAAGAACACTGCCCTTTCGTTCACCCTCACCTGGCGGTCGAGCACGGAATCGGCAGTAGCCTCGTGGTACTCCAGCTGGGTAGCCTTCTACTATTCGACTGGCAAACAAATAAGATCAGCCGCTTTTGCACGGATCGTGCGTTGCCCGAACCAACTGTGAGATGCCGGCAGTTTTCAAGAGACCAATGTTCCTTCGGCGCACGTTGCTTCTTCCCTTCTCCCTGCCTCCCCCCCTCTCCATCCTTCCTGCCCCCCCCCCCTTTAAGTTGGTAATTTCATTTGCTCGTAAGTAGGCATCCTGCAGGCCTGGGTTTTCCTATAATTGGATTGTCAGGTTCGATAGCAGGGAGTGGGAGGAGGAGAAGGAGGGGAAGCCTGCAAGCTTTGGAGTTTAAGGAACATGGAAATTGGCCTCCCTGATTGATGCGCAGAGGAAACTCCCCACACAGGCTCCTTCTCGGTTTGCCGTGTGTTTTGGGGGTAGGCGTGTGCGACTGCCGGACCCAACTTATGAATTGGAAGGATAATTCATGGCACTAGCAGTTCTCCCCATCTAGCCTAATGCCATTTCCAGATGTGTTGGACCACATTTCCTGTTCTGACCTAAGCTTCCCCCAAAACAGATTCCTGGTCCCGACAAAACCCTTTTATTAAACGAACCTGAATTCCTCTCATTTACCTTCAGAAAAGGCCTGGCAAACAGTCTTTCAAAGGTGAATTGATGACCTCAGACCTTATCTAGCTTGGAAAACTGCCATGTAAGTATTTCCCAAATGAGGTGCTGTGCAAGGGAAGACTGGACACAGAGTCTCTGAGATTCACGGACAGATCTTCACACTCCTGAGACGAATCTAATGACCGAATGAATGAATTGCTTCCTGCAACAGCCCCTTTTCGCTCCTCTTTTATTCCTTCTGGGAGGGGCCATTCATCGTCCACCTGTGGCTTCACTCCCAAGTCGACCCTGATTTCTGACCTGGCAGCTCTGTGCATGCACAGTGGGAACAGGCTCCAGCTGTTCTTCTGCCTCACGGCTGTCTGACTCCAAAGGCAGCTGATAACTGTCAGACGGCCCTGGCCTCCAACACAGAGCCCTCATCAGAGCCTTCCCCAGACTCCAGGACTGGCCCAGGTTCCTCCCCAACCTCCACACTGACCGAATCTGCTGCCAGCTCTGCTGGCCGCTGGGGTGGGTGGGTGGGCACAACAGGTAGGTAGGGAGACAGTGCATGTGTCTTAAAGAGGCTTGCTCTAAAGCATTCCTGAGACTCCAGGACTGGCCCATGTTCCTCCCCAACCTCCTCACTATCTGAGTCTGCCACCAGCTCCGCTGGCAGGCCACAACAGTTGGTCTTTCTGCTTCTCCTCATCCAGCAAAGTAGCTTGATTCCCAGACATTCAGCAGCCCGGGAAAGAGCTTGCCTGCTCTGTGTCCCTCCTCTCGAACCCATTAACTGAGCCTCTGAGCTTGCCTTCCCCTCTTGCGTGGGACTTTGCTGATTCAAAGGTGAAAAGAGCTTCGCACGCCATCTCCAAGATCTTGTTCCACCCAGGGTGATGCAAGACGGAAGGAGGGGAGGGGGTGCAGAGAATTCATTTTAGCACTTCTACTCGCCCTTGAAATGCTTAGCAATTAAAACACACACACCACACTTACCTTGTTGCCAAGGTCGAAAAGATAGCAATCTTCCTCACGAACGTTTGCCTCCGAGTCAGATATCAGCTCTCCGACGTATCTGCAGGAACACAACACACACCCCACCCCCAAAAAAGGTCTCTATAACATGCGGGATCCAGATTTTTTAAAGAGGGAAGCAGGGTCTCCCAAATTTGGCAACGCGTGGATTTCAATTCCCAGAATTCTCAGAAAGGATCGAACGTAATCTGGACGTAATCTGGAAGATGTTGGGATGAGCTTTTCCAACATAATAGCTGGGTGACCAAAGGGACAATGACTATGGAGATTCTCTGAGGACACAGACAAACCTCCAAGTGGCCTCAAAGACTCTATAAAAGGATGCAAATGACCAGCTGTCTGCAAGGAGTATAAATCCTTCCATCCAGCCATCTTTTTCTTTTGGATCTTTGGCCTGCTACACTTTTTATTATTCTACTAGGCCTTTTCTATGGTGGGAAAATGGGAGGAGGGATTGTACGGAATTAGATGCTATGTAGCCATAACAACATTCTTTCTAGAAAGCCAAGGTCACCCTTTGTCTTTCTACTTCTACACCTGATGGGTGGAACTGCCAGCATGGCATTGGGAGATTGGACCATGGGATAGACTTGTGGGTGTAGGGGGCAGTATCTTGGACTGTCAACTGGGTGGGGGAAAACCGGGAAGCTTTCAGATTCGGGTTTATCCTGGATGTGCCAACATGGCTCTCTTCATCAATTGGGACTTTGAGCAATCCTTTGCCTCGGACTCTGATTTACTTTTGGATGCGATTGGGGACCCTGACACCAGTCAGAGCTGAAGGAGCTACTTGGATGAAGAAGAAAGAAAAACCAGAAAGTCCCAGTTGCCTTTCGAAAAAGCACCTTTGGGACAACTGGATGACTGAGAATCTCCATAGATTGTTAAATATGCACTTTGGGATGAACACGCTTGGAATGGCGTGGGAGCATAAAGAGATTTTCAGTGGAAAAATAATAATTGCAGACTACAGGAACAATTTGCACCACTTAGGGCACAGATAAACCTCCAAGTGGCCTTGAGGATTTCTAAAAAGAATGCAAATGATCAGCTGTCTTGAAGGAGTACAAATCCTTCCATGACACCCCTCAGTCAAACCATTGTCATATTGCCTTTCCAGAGAATTGTACTGTTTACACACAAAAAAAGGCTTCGAAATCTGGCTGAAAACTGTCCAGGCAGCTGACCCCCCGAGCTATCTGGATGAAACCCAAGGAAAGGAGCCAAGAAGCATCAATCTATGCACTGCTTGGCTCGAGACACGTACATTTTGGGAAAGGACCCAGGCTTCCTAAGAGCATGAAGCAGACTCCTGGTCCCGACAAAAACCCCTTTTTATTAATTGACTGTGAATTCTGATCATTCACTTCAGCAAAGGGAGGATTTACCGTCACAGACCTTATCTGGCTTGGAGAGCTGCCAAAACTTGGCCAGGAGTCTAGGAGAGTCACAAATCAATGAAGTGAACTAATGGTCTCCTGCAAAATCCACTCCCATTTCTCCCCTCTTTTATTTCTTCTGGGAGGGGCCGTTCATCGTCCACCTGTGGCCTTACTCCCAAGTCGACCCCTGTTCTTTAGCTGTTCCCTTCGTCTGGCAACTTGTTGTGGCCCGCCAGTGGCCAGTGGAGCTGGAAGCAGAGTCAGACAGTGAGGAGGTTGGGGAGGAGCATGGGCCAGTCCTGGAGGCTGGGGAAGGTTCGGACGAGGGCTCTGCGTGAGAGGCAGAGACGGGGCCAAGGCTGTCTGGCACTGATCAGGTGCCTAGACAGCAGTGAGGCAGAGGAACAGCTGGAGCCTGTTCCCAGTGTGCACATGCGCAGAGCTGCCAGAAGAAAAGAACAACTCAGAAATCAGGGTAGACTTGGGAGTAAGGCCACAAGTAGACCGTGATTGGCCCCTCCCATATGACATAAAAGAGGAGCAAAAGGGGAGGGGGCTTTTGCAGGAAACAATTTGTTAGTTCATTTCAGGAGTGTGAAGATCTGTCCGTGAATCTCAGAGACTCTGTGCCGAGTCTTTCCTTGTGCAGCATCTCATTTGGAAAATATTGACATGGCAGCTTTCCAAGCTAGATAAGGTCTGTGGTCATATATACTGCTTTTAAAGACTGTTTGACAGGCCTTTGCCTGAATGTGCATGAGAGGAATTCACATTCATTTAATAAAAGGGGTTTTGTTGGGACCAGGACTCTGCTTCGTGCTTTTTGGGGAAGCCGAGGTCAGAACAGAGGAATCGGGAAGATCCCGTATGTCACACATGGCCTAAGACAGCTGGTTCTGCTAGAAGAATCTGGACAGAGGGAGAAATCCACCCTCCAACCTCCCGTCCTTCCTCTCTCATCCCTGAATTTTTTAAAAAAAGGCACTCACTCGCAGACAAAGGTCCCCAGTGGAATGTCTTGCATTGTCCGAACGCCCCAACCCATCTTCCTCGTCCGGAAAAGCTGCAACCTTGTCCTGGAAGAAGAGAAGAGAAGCTCTCCAAGACCATCCAGTCCTGGGTGTTGACCTTTGGGTCTCAGAATTGGCCGGTTTTGTATTTCTACAGATGAGGTTTCCAACCGAAAGATGAAACGGGATGAATTTATAGAAGAGCTGGATCTGTGGCTTTCTCAGACATGTTTTACCAGTTTCAAAGAACAAAGGAGGACATGGATGGAAGGGACCTTGGAGGTCTTCTAGTCCAACCCCCTGCCCAAGCAGGAGACCCTATCCCATCCCAGACAAGTCGCTAGCTGAGTCTCAGAGAACAGCCTTCTCTGCTGCGGCCCCAATCCTCTGGAACGTCTTTATTATTAGATATTAATATTTATATATTAGAAAGACAGGGTTGGAAGGGTCCTTGGAGGTCTTCTAGTCCAACCCTATGCTCAAGCAGGAGATCCTACACCATTCCAGACCAATAGTTGTTCAATCTCTTTTTTAAAAACCTCCAGTGTTGGAACATTCAACAACTTCTGGAGGAAAACCATTCCTGGTTAATTGTTTTCACCATCAATAAATTCCTTCTTAGTTCTAAGTTGCTTCTCTCCTTGATGAGTGTCCGTCCTCTGCTTCTTGTCCTGCCTTCAGGTGCTTTGGAGAATAGTTTGAACTCCCTCTACTTTGTGGCAGCCCCTCGGATATTGGAACATTGCTATCACGTCATCCCATGTCCTCCTTTTTCACTAAACTAGGCATCATTCTTAATTTTGTCCTCCCCCGGCTACAAATGGATGGTTCAAAGGAACATCTGAAGTTCTCACCGGAGTCCGTTTTGCACCACCCGATTCCGGCAGTTTCTCCAACAGGAACAGGCATGGTTACACTCGAAAATTAGCGGAGGTTCGGCCGTGTTGAATTCTGGCAGCAGCCGTCCATCCTGCACCCCGGGGGGAAAAGGAAGGTTTTAGGTGAACCTCTGTTGGCCTGGTGTCTCAAGGCCATATATGGTGGAAACTCAATTTAATGAGTAGACCTCAGCTGGATGACTTTGGTTTTGTCTCTGGACATCGCCGGTCCCCCAAGTCCTTGACTTATGACAGTTCATTTGTGAGAATATTTACAGACCCCTCACATCCTGGACATCAATGGTTTCAACTCCTACCCTCAAAACGACCCTCTAGGGCCCTGCACACCAAGACAACTAGACACAAGGACAGTTTCCCCCCCCGAACACCATCACTCTGCTCAACAACTAATCCCAACAACACTGTCAAACTATTTACTAAGGTTGCATTACTATTACTATTAGTCTTCTCATTGGTCCTATCTCCCATCTCCTCCGACTTATGACTGTAACTTTGTTGCTTGTATCCTTACTATTTATATTGATATTGTTTTCCTGATTGCTTATTTGTACCCTATGACTACCTATTAAGTGTTGAACCTTATGATTCTTGACGAATGTGTCTTGTCTTTTGATGTACACTAAGAGCATCTGCACCAAAGACAAATTCCTTGTGTGTCCCATCACACTTGGCCAATAAAAAATTCTATTCTATTCTATTCTATTCTATTCCATTCTACTCTATTCTACTCCACCCTATTCTAATCACACTTGGTCAATAAAGAATTCTATTCTATTCTATTCTATTCTATTCTGTTCTGTTCTGTTCTGTTCTTCTCTACTCCACTCCAATCACACTTGGCCAATAAAGAATTCTATTCTATTCTATTCTATTCTATTCTACTCTATTCTACTCTATTCTACTCCACTCCATTCCAATCACACTTGGCCAATAAAGAATTCTATTCTATTCTATTCTATTCTATTCTATTCTATTCTACTCTATTCTACTCCACTCCACTCCATTCCAATCACACTTGGCCAATAAAGAATTCTATTCTATTCTATTCTACCGGTGACTAACTTAACAATCATGGCAAGGAAGTTTGTAAAATTAGCCAAAATTCACTTAACAAATGTCTCGCTTAAGAACATAAATTTGGGGGGCTCAACTGCGGTTCCTACCTTGTCAAAGCAAGGCCCCTGCTCCCCCCCCCCCGAACAGACCAAACAATGCAGCTGCATTTTATTAATCAACATTGTTGGTGCAACAGTGTCATCACACCAATGTTTCAAATTAACGCGGTTGACGTCACAGGCCGAAGGACGCAAATCTATTTGTGATTCTCCAGACGTTCAAGAAACGAAGGGCAGAGATGGATAAATTGGCTGCTTTGATCAAGGAAGAAAAAAAAAACCTGGAAACCACTTCTGGACTTTGTGCTTGAGGTAGGGGAAAAAAATTAAACCTGGGGTTTACCGATTGGATAGATATAGTATTATGGAAATGGCTAGTTTAAACTATTATGTATAAAGTTGTGGTTTGATGTTACTAGCCTACTCCTGCACCAAAGGGAGTCAAAATGCCTTTTCTTTCTTTTTTCTCCCCTTCTTTTCCACACTTTTTAAAACCTTCATCTTCCTTATTTCTCCTTCTTTTTGCTTTTGTATTATTATTATTTTTTGGTATATCATAAATAAAATTGTTCTAAAACATTTTTTAAAAAAAGAAAAGAAACGAGGGGCAGAGACGGCTAAATTGGCTGCTTTGATTAAAGTGGGGGGGGGGGAACCTGGAAACCGCTTCTGGACTTAGTGCTTGAGGTAGGGGCGGGGGAAAAATGAAACTTTGATTTTGGGGTTTACCGATTAGACAGATACGTTGTTATGAAAATGTCTAGTTTAAACTACTATGTATTACTTCAAAGTTGTGGTTTGATGTTTATATCATGAATAAAATTGTTATAAATGTTTTTTTTTTAAGAAAGAAACGGGGGGCACACGCCCTCCCCATCTGATCCATCCAATCAAGGTGGCAGGGCCCAAAACATTTTACCACCACCACCCTCAAAATAATCAACGCTAACATTTTGTGTTTTTCCAGCCCAGCTGATCAGTTCCTCCCCTCTGCTGTTGGCTTTCTTGCTGCTTAATTGTCTGAATTCTTGGCTCGAGATCTTCTCCCAAGCAAGATTCAGTCGCCAGGACAACAAATTGAAATCAGTCCTAGTTGATTTCCCATATTCCGCTTTCTGCCACCTGGAGAGGAGCTCCAGGGTAGCCCCGCTGGAAGGAGGGGAGAGAAATCGTGCGACCCCGTTCCTGTCGCCCCCCCCAAAAAAAACCTCCCCAGAGCTTACCCGGTCATACCAGCAGCGCATACTCAGCTGTCCACACATGCACTTGCTGGAAGAACAGTCGTCTATGCACACGCAGTACTGAAAGCGAAGGAACAAGGAGCAGAGTTACTGGGGGAATGGGGGCGGGGAGCGTCCAGCGAGGATGCCGCTATGAACTCTGCAACTGACATACAGGAGCAGCGCTAAATCATTGCGAAATTAGGATTGGGAGGGGGAGGAGAAGGAAAGAATGAGGGGGGAGAAGGAGATATAGAAGACAGAAGGAAGGAGAGAGAGGAGGAGGAAAGAATGAGGAAGGAGGAAATGCAGAAGGCAGAAGAAGGAAAAAGAAGAAGAGGAAGAAGGAGAGAGGAGGAGGAAAGAATCCGGAAGGAGGAGGAGGAAACGCAGAAGATAAAAGAAGGAAGAAGAAGAGGAAGGAGAGTGAGAGGAGGAGGAAAGAATCCGGAAGGAGAGGGAGGAAACGGAGAAGACAGAAGAAGGAAGAAGAAGAGGAAGAAGGAGAGTGAGAGGAGGAGGAAAGAATCAGGAAGGAGGAAATATAGAAGACAGAAGGAGAAGAAGGAGAAGGAGGAGGAGAAGTAGTAGTCATTAATAAGAACAACCCAGAAGAGAGGGAGGGAGAGAGGAAGAAAGGAAGGGAGGGAAAGGAAGGACACCCAGTTCCTGTCCCAGTCTGGCACCTGCAAATGAGTGATGTTCCTGTCCACGTTCATAGGCGAAGTCACACAGTTTTGGGAAATGTACTTGTAGTTGACAGGGCAGGGCTCGCCATCGACAGAATTGATGCAGGGAATCGGGATCCGCTCGTAACCCCGGGCGATGTCTCTGTCACAGCAGGGAGAAGAGAAAGAATGGCTTTAAAAGCAAGAAGCCACACAGGCACGGAGAGGTAAAAAAACGATACCACCTGGCATCCGGAGACTCTACTCTGGACCGGCTCGCTGTATTCTAACCGGGGGTGGGGGAGCTGTTCTGACCTAGGCTTCCTGATACAGTACAAAGCACACACTTAGTCCCCCAAACCCTCTTTTCATTTCAAAGGCTGTGAATTATGTTCATTCACAGCCCGTAATGAGTCCTAAATAGTTGGAAAGAGTCCTACAGTAGGCTGCCAAAGTCCTTCGGGATAAGGCTGATAAGCACCCACCTTTATCTTCCTTGAAACGCTGCCAAAGATTGGCAATTAGCTTGGCAAGGCCACATGGAGCACAGAGTCAAAACGGAGCTTCGGGAGGTAAATTGACCAGCCTCAACTAAGTTGCTTCCTACAAAGGCTCATGTGCCTTTGCTACTCCTTTATGTCCTATGGGAGGGGCCAATCACCTCCGAGCCTTACTCCCGAGTTGTCCCTTCTGTCTTAACTGTTCTTGCCTTCTGGCAGCTCGGCGCATGCGCGCACTGAGAACAGGGGGAGCCCGTTCCTCTGCCTCGCTGATGGCTGACTCTGGAGGCTCTGGACGCAGCACATAACTCCCAGATGGCCCCCTCTCTTCCTCTGACCCAGAGCCCTTGTCCGAGCCTTCCCCAGATTCCAGGACTGGACCATGTTCCTCCCCAACCTCCTCGCTGTCCGACTTGGTTGCCAACTCCGCAGGCCACTGGGGGACCCCAACAGGAGCCTCCAGGCCGTTCAGATTCTAAGATCTCCCCATTAAAGCAGCCAGGTCTTTAGGGCAGCTGCTAAACCCCAAACTGCTTTGAGTTAAGTTGAATCCGAACGACTTAGCCACAGTTGGCCAAGTCTTTAAATTTCCCTTTCGTGGGAGATGCACTCCTTGCCCTGATCTGAGTGGGAAACCTAGCAGCCTCCGCAGCCATCTCTCCTAAAAGGATGGAGGTTCCTTTCCAAAATTGGTGGGGGTGGGGAAATGGGGAGAAAAGCAGGTGGTGCAACTTTCTGTTGGCCTGGAACTTAAGGCAGGTGGTCACACCTGCTTAGTATCTTCTCCACCTGGGCGGGTTTCTCTGGAGCCGATTCTTTCAGGGTCTTGTTCATCTGCAAAGTGACCCAGACTTGAGAGTTGAGGCTCGAACACTGCAGCGGAGTCTCGCCCTCCTTGTTTTTTAGGGCCACATCGGAGCCGCGGGAGAGGAACAGTCTGCGAGGAAAGGACAAAGTCACCAAGAAGGAAGGGAGGCAGCTACGCCTTTATCCGTGCATTTCTACGGGTGTCGTTCGACCCGCCCAGAGGTGGAGATGGGCAGGTTTAATTTCGCACAGAGATAAAACAAACGAGGAAGGGAGGGGGAGGGGAAGTAGGAAAGCTCCCCGTTTGTTTTTTATTTTTTGGAGGGTTTTTTTTTTTGGTACTTACACAACACATTCGTAGCGGTTCTCCCGGGCCGCGATGTGCAACGGAGAATCCCCGTGAATGTTCACCGCGTGCAAGTCGCACTTAGCAGCCAGGAGAATCTCGGCGATATCGACGCAGCCGGAGAAAGCAGCCCAGTGTAAACAGATATTCTGCTCCTGAGGAAGAGAGAGAGAGATGGGGAGGAGGTGGAAGAGGCAATCCAGACGGCCTGACATTTGGGGGAACACTCTGTATTTTTGACCTTCCCTTTCCCCCCCCTCCAATCCTCCACAGTTTGTGGGCTGCCTTCTCTTAAAGAAAGGGGGATCCCCGCAACAGCCGTCTCCAAACTCGCTGAGAGGAGGGGGAGGACCTGATCTATCTCTCTCTCTCCCCCCCCCCCTCGCTTACAAGGACAGATGATTCATTTGTTTGCAAGGCACAGCACGGCTCGGGGTGCATCCACAGGGGAAATGCCACAGACGGCGGTGGGGGGGGGGGGGGAGAAGATTTCGGCGTTAGGGAAGCCCTTGGAGATCTCCCGATGACACATCATCCCTCTAGGGCAGCCAGCCTAGACGGATCGGGATGGTGGGGAGAACGGAGAATGGCAGAACCACGACTCCGGGTGGCTTCCAGGCCAGAAGCTGCCTTTCAGGGCGACCGTTAAAACACTTCGTTCTGCTATCCAGCCCTACTAAGTTGCAAAGAGCCGATTGCTTGGGTGGTAGAAGGGATTTACTCTGGAAGTGTAAGGATGTATGTTTCTGGCTTGGCATGAAGTTCAGCCTCCGCCTCTCTCTAAGTCTTGAAAATTCGGGAGAGGAGGGGGAATTACTCCTGTATAAGAGAGGAAAACAGTTGCTCTTCCCCCTCGACTGAGATTGTCATTATGGAGAACATCAAGAGAACCTTCCTTTCTTATCAGCTGGATTCGCTCAGTTGATCCAACATTGAAGTGCCAACAGCACCAGAAGGACCCAAAGGCATCAGGACAAGATTCAGCAGTCCATCTGCATTTCAAAGGCCAAGGCCGGGTCTTTTGAAGACAGCGGGAATGGGATGGAGTGGAATAGGAGAGGAGAATCGAGAGGAGGGAAGGAGTAGGAGAGAATTGGAGTGGAGTGGAATGGAATATAGAAAATAAAATAAGACTATAGAAAAGAATATAATACAGAAAATGGAATGGAATGGGATAGGATAGCGTAGAACAGAGAATAGAACAGGGAATGGAATGGAGAATGGAATGGAATGGAATAGAATAGAATACAGAAAAGAATAGAATATAGAAAATGGGATAGGATAGGATAGAATAGAACAGAGAATAGAATTGGGAATGGAATAGAATAGAAAATGGAATGGGATAGGATAGGATAGGATAAGGTCGCACAGAGAATAGAGCAGGGAATGGAATGGAATAGAATGGAGAATGGAATGAAATAGAATAGAATACAGAAAAGAATAGAATATAGAAAATGGAATGGGATAGGATAGGATAGAATAGAACAGAGAATTGGGAATGGAATGGAATGGAGTAGAAAATGGAATGGAGTGGGATAGGATAAGGTCGCACAGAGAATAGAACAGGGAATGGAATGGAATAGAATGGAGAATGGAATGGAATAGAATAGAATAGAAAATAGAATACAGAAAAGAATAGAATATAGAAAATCGAATGGAATGGGATAGGATAGGACAGAATAGAATAGAGTAGAACAGAGAATAGAATTGGGAATGGAATGGACTTTATTGTCAGTAAAAATGTACCTTAATCAGCCTATGTTAAAATGAAATTTCGCTGCATTCACCTCTCAAAAGATAACCCTTATGCACGCATAAACACACACACACACAGAGAAACATCACTCTAATTCTGATGTACAGAAATACACGAGGAGAAAAAGAAGGAACCCTGCGAGGTTGACAAGATGGATGTCACAAGGAACACAGCTGTTACACCGTCTAGTAATCCTGCTATAGATGCAGCGAAGTCCACAACCTGGACAGAGGGGACCCCTGGTTTGGAAGAGAGCTCAACGAGGCCGTCTACATTAAACTTGAACATAAAGGCCAAAATTGCTCCCCTCCCGGTCTGAAACACCCAGACGCAAAATGAGCAATGCAATATATATAGCCACGTGTACAGATTCTGTACGTCGGAGAAACGAAACAGCCACTTCACAAACGCATGGCCCAACATAGCAGAACAAAGCCATTCTTTGGAAGGCAGCCGCTGGTTTGAAAAACAGGTCAAAGAGGCCGTCCAGGTTAAAACTGAACTGCCCTCTCTCCACAGAGGGGGGGGGGGGGATACGACACCACACATCTCCTGTTTACAACACAGTCCTTTCGGCAGCTTCAAGAAGTTTCCTCATCCATTTGCACTGTTCGTGTGGCCCTGAGGACACAGATTAAACCTCCAGGTGGCTTCAATGATTCTCAGAGAGAGTGTTAACGACCAGAGGAGCACAAAAAATATCCATCCTTCCGTTCTCCAACATTCATTCAGAACTGAAGAAGCTTCTTGGATGAGAAGTGAAACGTCTTCAAGGAAAAACAAACCAAGACTAGTTGCCTTGGGGCAAACCATGACTTGGACGACTGAGAACCTCCAATAGATTCTCCAATTTTTCTCAGATTCTGATGAAAGGCAGGTTCTCTGCATCTAAGCTGGCTGGTCCCTCAAACGAGAGGTGCGTTCCGCCCCACCCCAACTTACGTTATCTCGGATGTTGATGTCGGAGCCTTTGGCCAAGAGAAGCTTCACCAGATCCACATGCTTGTACTCCGTAGCCCATATCATCGGCGTCCAGCCTCCATCATCCTGGGTAGAAAGGAACAACACTTGAGCAGATGCCAAAGCCTCACAGCCTCACTACCTACCCTGGAGGTAGAACAGCACTAGCAATAGCACTTAGACTTATATACCGCTTCACGGTGCTTTTACAGCCCTCTCTAAGCAGTTTACAAACTCAGCCTCTTGCCCCCAACAATCTGGGTCTTCATTTTACCCACCTCGGAGGGATGGAAGGCTGAGTCAACCTTGAGCTGGTCAGGATCGAACTGCTGGCAGTGGGTAGAATTACCACTATGCCACTGAGATAGATAGATGGATGGATGGATGGATGGATGGATGGATGGATGGATGGATGGATGGATGAACGGACAGACAGACCAATAGCAATAGCACTTAAGACTTATATCCCTCTTCACAGTGCTTTACAGCCCTCTCTAAGCAATTTACAAAGTCAGCCTCTTGCCCCAACAATCTTCATTTTACCAACCTCGGAAGGATGGAAGGCTGAGTCAACCTTGAGCTGGTCAGGATCGAACTGCTGGCAGTGGGTAGAATTACCACTATGCCACTGAGATAGATAGATGGATAGATGGATGGATGGACAGACAGACCAATAGCAATAGCACTTAAGACTTATATCCCGCTTCACAGTGCTTTACAGCCCTCTCTAAGCAGTTTACAGAGTCAGCCTCTTGCCCCCAACAATCTGGGTCCTCATTTTACCCATCTCGGAAGGATGGAAGGCTGAGTCAACCTTGAGCCGGTCAGGATCGAACTGCTGGCAGTGGGTAAAATTAGCCTGCAATACTGCATTCTTACCACTATGCCACTGCGATAGATAGATGGATGGATGGATGGACGCATGGATGGACAGACAGACCGACAGACCAATAGCAATAGCACTTAGACTTATATACCACTTCACAGTGCTTTACGGCCCTCTCTAAGCAGTTTACAGAGTCAGCCTCTTGCCCCCAACAATCCAGGTCCTCATTTTACCCACCTCAAAAGGACAGAAGACTGAATCAACCTTGAGCCTGGTGAGATTCGAACTGCCAAACTGCAGCTAGCAGTCACTGCGACTCTCTATATTAGAATATTTGGGGGGGAGGGGGGGAGAGGACTGACTAGATGGATCCTGACATTGTTTTTAAAAAACAAAGGGCCCATCGGCTCTTTGTTGAGAAGGACATTCAGGTGCCAATCAAAGGAGACCAAAGTAAGAGGCATCCCTCTCTCGTTATCTTTCTGATCAATAGGGGTGGGACAGTTGGTGCTGCCTTGAGCTGGGTTGCTTTCTTGCAGAAGTTTCATTACCAAACTAGGTAACATCATCAGTGCTAGTAAGGGAGTATGGTTTGCTCTTATTTTGATAGGACCTGGCAAATGTTGGTGGGAATGGACTGCCGTTTTCTACTAGCTTGTCGTTTCTTAATGGGGGTGTTGTTTGCTTCTCCGTCACTGGCTGGATGCGTTGTGCCACCCATAGCAACCACTCTGCGTGCGGGCAACTCCCATGGCAAGCCCCCCCACTGAGATCTGACTCCGAAGGCAGCTGATAACTGTCAGACGGCCCTGGCCCCCCTCTCTTCCTCCGACACAGAGCCCTCATCAGAGCCTTTCCCAGACTCCAGGACTGGCCCATCTTCCTCCCCAACCTCCTCACTGTCCGAATCTGCCGCCAGCTCTTCCCAGATTTCTGGGAAGTTGAAGATCAAACACGGTTGGCCTATTCCTCTCCTGCAACCCCAGCAGAGGTATTTTTCATCGATTCTGGTGGAAAGGCCTAGAGAAGGCCAAACAGACAGAGGGGGGGAAAAGCGGGGGGGAGGGAGGAGAGATGGGGGAGAGATGTCCTTTCGGTGACTCAGAGAACAACCTGAAATGGCTTGGTTGCAAGGCAACTGCGAGCATGAGAGAACGAGAAGGATGCGTGGGCTCTGTTAATTCTGGCGAGAACGGATCGCGCAACAGGGACAGATAAGGCAGAGTCTTCTTCTGGGCTGACTCCCATCCACCACTTGAAAGCTGGGCAATTGAAAAAGGATTGTGGGGGGGTTGGAGTCCCGGCCACCAGAACCCATGAGGAACATCTGTTGTGTTGTGGCCCGCTGGCGGCCAGAAGAGCTAGCAGCAGTCGGGAGAGTGAGGGGGAAGAACATGGGCCAGTCCTGGGGGGGCTGAGGAAAGCTCAGATGAGGGCCTTGCATCGGAGGCAGAAAGAGAGCTAGACAGCAGTGAGGCAGAGGAACACCTGGAGCCTGTTCCCAGTGTGCGCATGCGGAGAGCTGCTAGAAGACAAGAAAGCAGGGTCGACTTAGGAGTAAAGCCACACCTTGGAGGTGATTGGCCCCTCCTAGAGGAAACAAAAGAGGAGCGAAAGGGGAGAGGAGTTTGCAGGAGACAATTCGTTCCTTCGGTTGTTTCAAGAGTGGAAAGTTCTGTTTGTGACTATAACACTCTGGGCCAAGCGTTGCCTTGCCCTGCGGTTGGAAACTAGTTATCTGGCAGCGTTCCAAGCGAGATAAGGTTCGTGTGGATAAACATTCCTCTGAAAGACTGTTTGGACTGTGAATGAAAGGAATTCAGTTGTGTAAATAAAAGAGGTTCTGCCGGGACCAAGAGTCCGCTTCTTGCTTTTTAAGGAAACCTGGGTCAGAACAAGTTGTACGTGTATCCATAAGTCATAAGAACGGCTGCAGGATTTGGGAATGTCTAATGAAGAGAAGGACTTGGGTGACATGATAGCAGTCCTTGAATATTTATGAACCATGGTGGCACACTGGTTAGAGTGCAGATAGATATCTACATCTATAGATATCTATAGATAGATAGATAGATAGATAGATAGATAGATAGATAGATAGATAGATAGATAGATAGATAGATGGATAGATGGATAGATGGATAGATGGATAGATGGATAGATGGATAGATGGATAGATGGATAGATGGATAGATGGATAGATGGATAGATGGATAGATGGATAGATGGATAGATGGATAGATGGATAGATGGATAGATGGATAGATGGATAGATGGAGAGAGGGAGAGAGGGAGAGAGGGAGAGAGGGAGAGAGAGAAATGCCAGTCCCATCAGAAGCAACGTCACTCACTTGGCAGTTGACATCTGTTTGTTCATTAGACAGGAGGTACTGCACCACGTCGTAATGACCCTTCTTTGCTGCCAGGTGCAAACAGGTGGATCCTTCAGCATCCTAAACCAAACACAGGTAATCAGGTGGAGGGGGTCAGCGCAGCCGGAAGGGGGAGGGTTCAAAGGTGAGGAAAACCTGACACCATGGATGTGGTGATAAATTAGACATGTCAGCGCTCCAGAAGGCACTCTATTCTATTTTATTTTGTTCTGTTCTTTCTGTTCCGTTCTGCTCCATTCCATTCCATTCCATCCCGTCCCGTCCTATTCGATTCTATTCTATACCTATATTCTCTTCTATATTACTTCTCTCCTATTCTCTATTCTATTCTATACTATTCTATTCTATATTCTATTTTCTCTTCTCTATTCTAATCTCTATTCTATTATCTTCTATTCTCTATTCTATTCTATACCTATATTCTCTTCTCTATTCTCTTCTCTTCTCTATTCTATACTATACTATTCTCTATTGTCTTCTATTTTCTCTTCTCTTCTCTATTATCTATTCTCTTTCTCTTCTCTATTCTATACTATTCTATTCTGTATTCTATTTTCTATTTTCTCTTCTCTATTATCTATTCTATTCTATACCTATATTCTCTTTCTCTTCTCTATTCTATTCTATACTATTCTATACTCTATTCTATTTTCTCTTCTCTTCTCTATTTTATTCTCTATTCTATTTTATTCTCTATTCTATTCTATTTTCTCCTCTTCTATTCTCTTATCGATTCTATTCTATACCTATATTTTCTTTTATATTCTCTTCTCTATTCTATACTATTCTATTTTCTCTTCTCTTCTCTATTCTATTCAATATTCTGTTCTATATTCTGTTTCATTTTCTCTTCTCTTTTTTTCTCTTTTCTATTCTATTCTATTCTACTCTACCTGACCCTACATTTGGTAGATAGGAATCTAGGGCTGAACACCTACATCAACAGCAGTGCAACGGTGAGATCTTCAACCCAACTGATGATTGAGTTCTTACTGGATGTGAATGTGGAAAGTGTTTGGCCGGGTGGGTTACGAGAATGCACCCTTTACGGATTGCAAACCAGGAATTGGACCCTGGTGTGGCTCCTTTGGAAGCCAAATTTAAGAAAACAAACCAAGCCTTACCTTGGGGTCTACCAATGCTCCAGCCTTAATGAGGTATTTCACAGTTTCCAGATGGTTATTCTCTGCTGCTTCCATAAGCGGAGTCCTCTGGTCCTGAGAACAGGTGTCTATGTTAGCGCCAGCCTGTACAGAGGTACCGTACGGACACAGAACACAAAGAAAGACCCACAGTTAGCATAGCAATAGCAGTTAGACTTATATACCGCTTCATAGAGCTTTCAGCCCTCTCTAAGCGGTTTACAGAGTCAGCATATCGCCCCCACAGTCTGGGTCCTCATTTTACCCACCTCGGAAGGATGGAAGGCTGAGTCAACCTTGAGCCGGTGAGATTTGAACCGCCGAACTGCAGCTAGCAGTCAGCTGAAGTAGCTGCAGTACTGCACTCTAACCACTGCGCCACCTCGGCTCAGCATTGTTTTGATACTGCCAACAGGCCAGTTGCTTAAACCCTACATTCTTGGTTCAGGTTCATACCTCATGCTAGGATGTAATGAGATTCGCTACGTTGTGGCTTAGGGATGCTGTGCAGATGCTACCATCTGCTCTACAAAACGTGACTTATGAGTTCCAGGGCTGCACAGAATCCATAAAGACATTGCAGTTGTGGAATTGCTATCTCTTTTAGCTCTTCTTTCGCGGGTTTTTTTTTTTTGAGAAGCCCAAGAGATGAAAAGCATTTTCTGACCTCTCCTCTTCCTATGAAGTAGGCTAGTCCAAGCCAATCTTCAGGGAGCTTGGCAGCTAGCTGGGGATTCCAAAGGCAGCTCTCCGTGGTCCTGAACTGGTACCCCAACCAACAAATCACATCACACTGGCTGGAACGAGCCAACTCTTAACCGAGGGGTCCTTAGTGTTCTTTGAGCTTGCTTGTTTTCTCGCAGATGTTTCATGACCTGAAGTAGGTAGCATCATCGGGGCTAGTCCTGATGAGATTACCTAGCTTGGGTCGTGAAACGTCTGTGAAAAAACAAGCAAGCTCAGAGAGCACCAAGGACCCCCTCATGTCAACCCCGAGCTACAAATATTCTCCTTTATGATGTCAGGCCTACAGCCATCTTTCCTTTGGGTCTTTGGGCCTGCCACACTTTCTACTATTAATTTTGTACTGTGGGGAAATGGAAGGGGGGGGAATCATAGGGAGTTGGGTGATAGGTAGCCATAACGACGTTGTTTTTTTAGAAACCCAAGGTCATCCTTTGACTCTACACCTGGCCGGAACTGGATGGGCGGACTCTGTCTTCATGGCAGTGGGAGATTGGACCATGTTGATGGACTTGTGTGTGGGGGGGGCAAGATCTTGAACTTTCAACTGGGTGGGAAAACCTGGAAGCTTTCAGATTCGGGTTTTCCCAGATATGCCATCATGGCTCTCTTCATAAATGGGAACTTTGAGGAACTCCTAGCTTTGGAGTGCTATTTGTTTGAGGATGCTATTTGGAACCTTGACTTATGAGTAAACTCTTAACTCTTTCAATGACGGCCAAATTACATTTTTTTTTCCATACAGAAAACCCAAAGCAATCTACTTGATTGCACCCCAGCCTCTATCTTCCTCAACTCTTGAGCCAATAGCCAGGGCAAGGATTATGGATCTAGAACAAGCTTGGAAATCAAACTTGGAATCAATCAAGACGGGAGGTTGAACAACTAACAACTAGCATCTGGAACAATCTTGGAACTGAACACATTCAAAACCATAGAAATGGTGGTAGACTTTAGGAGAAACCCTCCCATACTACCACCTCTTACAATACTAGACAACACAGGATCAACAGTAGAGACCTTCAAATTTCTAGGTTCTATCATATCTCAAGACCTAAAATGGACACCTAACATCAAAAATGTCATCGAAAAAGCACAACAAAGAATGTTCTTTCTGCACCAACTCAGGAAGCGCGAGGTGCCTAAGGAGCTGCTGATTCTGTTCTGCAGAGGAATGATCGAGTCTGTCCTCTGCACCTCCATAACCGTCTGGTTTGGCTCTGCAACCCAACAAGACAGACACGAACTTCAGAGGAGAATCAGAACTGCAGAAAAAGCAATGGCTACCAACCTGCCTTCCATGGAGGACCTGCACACTGCACGAGTCAAAGAGAGGGCCGTGAAATTATCTACAGACCCCTCGCATCCTGGACATCAATTGTTTCAACTCCTACCCTCAAAATGGCGCTATAGGGCACTGCACACCAGAACAACTAGATACAAGGACAGTTTTTCCCCTGAACGCCTCATTCTGCTAAACGAAAAATTCCCTCACCACTCTCAAACCATTCACTACGGCTGCATTACAATTACTATTAGTCTTCTCATCGTTCCTATCCCCCATCTCCTCCCACTTATGACTGCAGGACTGTAACTTTGTTGCTTGTATGCTTACAAATTATATTGATTGTTTCCTAGCATGATTTGATTGCTTAATTGTACCCTATGACTATCATTAAGTGTTGTACGTTATGATTGGTGATAAATGTATCTTTTCTTTTATGTACACTGAGAGCACCAGAGACAAATTCCTTGTGTGTCCAATCATACTTGGCCAATAAAGAATTCTATTCTATTCTATTCTATTCTATTCTATTCTATTCTATTCTATTCTATTCTATTCTGTTCTGTTCTGTTCTGTTCTGTTCTGTTCTGTTCTGTTCTGTTCTACTCCACTCCACTCCACTCCACTCCAATCACACTTGGCCAATAAAGAATTCTATTCTATTCTATTCTATTCTATTCCTATTCTATTCCTATTCTATTCTGCTTTCTATTCTACTCTACTCTACTCTACTCTCCTTCCTCTCCACTCCTTATTCTATTCTGTTCGGTTCTATCAGTAATGGTGATTGCTTTTAGAGCAAACTCAGCATCTGTTTAATGAAAGAAATGGACGCTCAATATCCTCGATTGATTTGGCTCTCCAGAAAGAGAGGGGAGTTAGGAAATAAACTTTTAAAAAGATAAAATAAATAAGGCTGAACCTGAAGTAGCATGTGACAAATCTCCACGTGTCCCGATTCGGCGGCTGCATGAAGAGGCGTCCTTTTACTCTGGTGCTCCATCTTGAAGTTGGGATCGATCCCGTCCACTGAGGGGGGAAAAAGCAGGGGTGGGGGGTGAGGAGAGAGAAAACCAGTTTTCCTGGTCCTTGACTTATGGCCATTTGAAGACACCTCGGTTGTGGCCCGCCAGCAGCCAGTGGAGCGGGGACCCATCTCTCCTACAGGAAGAGCTCTTGAATTTCAGCACTTGTTATTTAGCACAATTAAAAAAGGGATGTGGTGGCTCAGTGGCTAAGATGCTGAGCTTGTCGATCAGAAAGGCCGGCAGTTCGAATCCCTAGCACCACGTAACAGGAGAGAGCTCCCGTTACTTGTCCCAGCTTCTGCCAACCTAGCAGTTCGAAAGCACATTAAAAAATACAAGTAGGAAAATAAGGAAGGGCGTTAAGTCATGCCGGCCACATGACCACGGAGAACATCTTCGGATCCCATCCCTCAAATAGAAAATCTCTGCTAGTTGCAATGTGCATTATTAAATGTGGGGTGGGGATGAGGAGGAATTTTACTCACCCAACATAAGGAGGACCTTCTGTAGCTCCCCTTGCCTGGCTGAGAAGTACAGCTGCTTGGAGTGAAATCGTAACTTCTTGGGCCTGCAAAAGCAGAGGAAGAGTTTATTTCAAGTGGAAACACTTGATTCGGTGATTCCACCACCACCCCACAAAGAATTTCACTTTGATTCCCACCAAGAAAGCATCGATATTTGGTTAACTTGGCTCTGGAGGTGTTCAAACTTAATCAGGGCAGCCTGGAGAATGAGCCAATGCAGGAAATCTTGACCTTCCATGATTAGACAGACAGATTAACAAAGTTGGAAGGGACCTTGTAGGTCATCTAGTCCAACCCCCCACCCAAGCAGGACACCTGAAACCATTTCCGACAAATGGCAGTCCAGTCTCTTCCTGAAAGCTTCCAGGGATGAAGCTCCCACAACTTCCCAAGACAACTCCTGTTCCATGGGTTGATTGTCCTACTGTCAGAAAATTTCTCCTTATTTCTAGATTGAATCTCTGCTTGATCAGATTCCATCTATTGTTTCTTGTCTGGCCTTCGGGTGCTTTGGAAAATAGCTTCACCCCCCTCCTCTCTGGGGCAGCCCCTCAAGTATTGGAAGACTGCTCTCCTGTCACTGGTCCTTCTCTTCCCTAGACCAGCCATGCCCAGTTCCTGCAACTGTTCATTGTGTGTTTTAGCCTCCAGTCCCCTAATCATCTTGGTTGCTCTTCTCTGTACTCTTTCCAGAATCTCAATATCCTTTACAGATTAACAGAGTTGATCTTGTAGGACATCTAGTCCAACCCCCCACCCAAGCAGGAGACCCTACACCATTCAGTCCAGTCTCTTCTTGAAAGCCTCCAGTGATGAAGCTCCCACAACTTCCGAAGGCAACTTCTGTTCCATGGGTTGATTGTCCTCACTGTCAGAAAGTTCCTCCTTAGTTCTAGGCTGAATCTCTCCTTGCTCAGTTTCAATCCATTGCTCCTTGTCTGGCCTTCGGGTGCTTTGGATAATAGCCTGCCCCGCCTCCTCTCTGTGGCAGCCCCTCAAATATTGGAAGGCTGCTATCCTGTCTCCCCGCTTCCTCCCTCTGCACAACTGCACTCCAAAAACCAGGACGGAGAAAAGTGGGGGGAGGCAGAAAGATGCCGGGGAGCAGCTGGATGGGAGTGGGGGTGAGCATCAAGACCGAGGCACGGAGGAACTGGAGGAAGGCGGTTATGCCTGCCAACCTCACCATCACAACCGCAAAACACTCCCCAACTTTTGCTGCTGGGGCTGCCGTCCCTCATCAGCCAAAAGCCCCTTTTAGAGCAAGCAGAAGCACAGTTCACAATTCTGACAATGGACCAGAAGCCCCAACCAAACTTAGTTTGTTCTTACTTTTCTGAATCCAGGGCGATCAAGGCGCTCTCCAAGGTTTCTTTGACAGGCCCTTGGGATAAACCGGCCGGAGGTGGCTTAGGAAACAGCGATATCCCGGCCAAATCAAACACCTCGGTGGACACATTCTCGGTTCTCCCTTCTTCGGGTTGCTGCGGGGCAGGCCCGCTGAAACTGAACCCAAGAGAACAAAAACACCCGGGGTCAAGAAACGCACGTCTTTTTTCCTAGTGGGAAGTCATCACGCGACCGCAACTCTACTTTCCAGTTGGAAAGATACAGGACTACCCAGTTTCAATGTTTACTTTGCCTCCTCCTCACACCTCCACCCTTCGGGACGCTCGAATGCCTGCTTGCTGTCTTCTACACCTTATACTGGAGCGTATGGAAAACATCCTAGGTATAAATTAAGAAAGGGAGGGAAGGAGGAAGATGGGAGGGAAAGAAGGATGGAAGGAAGGAAAGATGAGGGAAGGGAGGGAGAGAGGAACGAAAGGAAGGAAGGAAAGATGAGGGAAGGAAGGGAGGGAGGAAGGGAGGAAGAGGAGGGAAGAAAGGATGGAAGGAAAGATGAGGGAAAGAAGGAGCAAAGGAAGGGAGGGACGAAAGAAGAAAAGATGAGGGAAGGAAGGAAGGGAGGAGAAGGGAGGAAGAGGAGAGGGAAGGAAGGAAAGATGAGGGAAGAAAGGAAAGAAAAAAGGAGGGGAAGGTCAAACAAGTGGGGAAAGCCGAGACTTACCTTCCAGTGGTGGTGTCAGCCTTCCCTTCCGAAGCGCCCGCTTTCTCCTTCTCCGAGGGCAGAAGCAGCGTGGAAGTGGTGTCCGCCTTGGCCACCGTCACCTCTTTCGCCTTGGGGGCCTCCTCCCCACAGTGGGGACAGTAGCTCATGCCTTTGACGTGGGAAGTGCACTCCTGGTGGAACCGGTGGGAGACGCCGCTTTCCGGCTGGCATTCCATGAAAGTGCCCTGGAAGGAACGGCAAAGGGCAAAAATAAAAACGCCTTGACTTACGCCCGACGTCCTGTGGCTAAGCGAGAGACATTTGCTAGGCGAGCTTTGCCCCACTTTTACAGCTTTCCTCAACCACGGTGGCGAAGTGGAAATGGGCGCGGTTGGTTCAGTTAATCCCGCAGAGCCGTTCAGCGGATCCGGCTCCTCCATTGGACTTGATCGGTAAACGTGACACATATACACACCCGCGGGAGCGGGCGGGACGACACACCGCAAGTGTCCTGAATGTGAGTCAAGTCACCATTTAGACATATTTTTTTTTAGACATTTTATTAAGATTTATAGGCCGCCCTTTTCCCTGAGGGGACTCAGGGCGGCTTACAATCACAGGGAAGGGGGTGCAATATCAGAAAACAAACAATGTGCGAACAGAAGAAAATAATAAAACACAACTTTCATTCAACAGTCAACACTCGGGCGGGTAAATTGGGGACCTATCCCCAGGCCTGATGGGAGAGCCAGGTCTTGAGGGCTGCGCGAAAGGTCTGGATGGTGGTGAGGGTACGGATCTCGACGGGGAGGCTGAATTCTGATCACATGACTGTGGGTGGCGGGAGGGAGGGGGGGGACAGAACACTGCCACATTAAGTCGCTTTTTGTCAGGGGCGTCGTAAACTTTGGAATAGTCGTTAAACGAATTGTGGTTAAGTCCAGGACTGCCTGGCTAGACAGCATCACTCGGGGGAAGTGGAAAAATGGGTATTTGGGGGGTGGGGGAAAGAGGGGACTGGCACGACTCAGTGGGGCGGGGGGGGGGGGCGGTCGACTTTTAGCCTGACTCGCTGATGGCCCAAAAGATAAAAACAATGGGGGGGGGGTGATGGTTAGGGAAGAACTTCTGAAGTCTCTACCCTGTTTCCCCAAAAATAAGACCTCCCTGGATAATAAGCCCAATCGGGCTTTTGAGCACATGCGCTAAAATAAGCCCTCCCTGAAAATATTGCAACACAACAGCCGCCACGAGGTGACCACTCTCGCCGCTTCCTGCACCTCAAAAATAATAAGACCTCCCCGAAAATAAGACCAAGCGCTTATTTCCGGGGGGAGGGGGTGTTTCAAAAGAAAATATGACCCTGTCTTATTTTCGGGAAAACACAGTCGTTTAATTGCCCACACCGCCAAGGATCTGCAATGCGGGGAGGCTTAGCTAACAGATGGCGATCCAGAACTTTGGTTAATCACCATGAGCAAAGAGGGGGAGCCCAGAAGTTCTCCAAGGACACCAGATCTCTTGCCTCTCAAATTGTGAGAGATAAGCTGCACCCATAGGTGCTTTTTTCCCCCCAGGAAACATCTGGACTTTTTGGGGTTGTTTTTAATGTAGGGTCTAAAGAGAAGGAGAAGAAAAAGGAAGAAGAGGAGAAGGACGAATGTAGGGTCTAAAGGGAAGGAGGAGAAAGAGGAAGAAGAGGAGAAGGACGAGTGTAGGGCCTAAAGAGAAGGAGAAGAAAGAGGAAAAAGAGGAGAAGGACGAGTGTAGGGTCTCAAGAGAAAGAGAAGAAAGAGGAAGAAGAGGAGAAGGATGAGTGTAGGGTCTAAAAAGGAGAAGAAAGAGGAAGAGGAGAAGGACGAGTGTAGGGTCTAAAGAGAGGAAAGAGGAAGAAGAGGAGAAGGACGAGTGTAGGGTCTAAAAAGGAGAAGAAAGAGGAAGAGGAGAAGGAAGAGTGTAGGGTCTAAAGAGGAGAAGAAAGAGGAAGAAGAGGAGAAGGACGAGTGTAGGGCCTAAAGAGAAGGAGAAGAAAGAGGAAAAAGAGGAGAAGGACGAGTGTAGGGTCTCAAGAGAAGGAGAAGAAAGAGGAAGAAGAGGAGAAGGATGAGTGTAGGGTCTAAAAAGGAGAAGAAAGAGGAAGAGGAGAAGGACGAGTGTAGGGTCTAAAGAGAGGAAAGAGGAAGAAGAGGAGAAGGACGAATGTAGGGTCTAAAAAGGAGAAGAAAGAGGAAGAGGAGAAGGAAGAGTGTAGGGTCTAAAGAGGAGGAGAAGAAAGAGGAAGAAGAGGAGAAGGACGAGCGTAGGGTCTAAAGAGGAGGAGAAGAAAGAGGAAGAAGAGAAGGACGAGTGTAGGATCTAAAGAGAAGAAGAAAGAGGTAGAAGGGTCTAAAGAGAAGGAAGAGAAAGAGGAGTAAGAGAAGAAGGATGAATGTACGGTCCCTGGTGCTTTCTCATCTTGGTCTCTTGCAGATGTTTCATTACCCAAACTGGGTAACATTATCAGTCCTAGTTTGCAAGAAAACAACCAAGCTCGGAGAGCACCCGGAATGCCTAATTTCTTGGGTTTTGTTTTCTTGGAAAACGTTTCGCTTTTTGTCCAAGAAGTTTCTCGGACAAGAAGCGGAACATTTCACAAACAAGAAAAGTCCAGTTGCCTTTGGAAAAGCACCTTTGGGACAACCACGACCAGTTATCAGCTGCCTTCAGAGTCAGACATCAGTGAGGCAGAAGAACAGCTGGAGCCTGTTCCCAGTGTGTGCATGTGCAGAGTTGCCAGACGAAGGGAACAGCTAAAGAAGAGGGGTCGACTTGGGAGTAAGGCCACAGGGGGACGATGAATGGCCCCTCCCAGAGGGAATAAAAGGGGAGCGAAAGGGGAGTGGAGTTTGCAGGAGACAATCAGTTCACTTCATTGCTTCCTGCCTCTCCGAAACTCCTTGCCAAGTTCTGCAGATATCAGCCTGGCAGCTCTCCAAGCCAGATAAGGTCTGTGACTGTAAATCCTCCCTCGAAAGACTTTGCTGGATGTGAATGAGCAGAATTCACAGTCAATTAATAAAAGGGTTTTTTGTCGGGAGAAGGAGTTTGGTTCCTGCTCTTGGGAAGCCTCTGTAGGAACAGTCCCTGGCCGTCCATCCTTCCTTACAGATGCTTACCGCCACGCAAAAGAAGCCGCAGCCTGGACAGCACTGATGCTTCACCATCCTCCCTCGGTGGTCCTCGCACAGCACCAAGAGCTGGACTTTGTTCGACGCGCGCATCAGCTCGTATTTCAACACGCGGTTGGTGCACCGGCTCAGCTGAGGGTGGGGTGGGGAGAGGAGGGAGGGAAGAGAGATGTCTAACTTGTACAGGCGCACGGACGGACGTGAAAGAGAGAACTGTGTGAATTCCTTCTCCCACGTTCTCGAACGTCGGGGGCTGGCAGGCAGCAAATCCCCCGAGACAATTTGATACCCAGAGAGCGATGCGTTTGGGAGGTGGGGGTGGGGGAGTCACCATCCACAGATGCCGTATCTCTGCCTCTCGCTTGGCTCTCGGATAGAAAAGTGAGCCTCACAAAGAGTAACTCAGCCTTATTTAAGTGCAAAAAGTCACACAGACAAACACAAAATGGATCGGAAAAGAGTGGATTTTGCTGAGGTTTCATATCAAAATTTGAATTTTCTTTGTTTGAGAAAGACTTTCCTTCTCTCCTGCCTTCCTTCCTTCCTGTTTCTGTTCCCTCCATTTCCTTCCTTCCTTCTTCATTTCCTTCCTTCTCTCCTGCCTTCTTTCTTTCCTCTTTCTGTTCCATCCATTTCCTTCTTCATTTCTTTCCTTCTCTCCTGCCTTCCTTCCTTCCTGTTTCTGTTCCCTCCATTTCCTTCCTTCTCTCCTGCCTTCCATCCTGTTTTGTTCTCTCCCCTTCCTTCCTTCTTTCCATTCCTTGCCTTCTTTCCTTCCTTCTTTCTCTCCTTCCTTCCTTTGTTCCTTTTACTTACTTACTTCTTTCCTTTCCTTTCCTTTCCTTTCCTTCCCTTCCTTCCTTCCTGTATGTAAACTCAGTCCATCTACCAGGGGATTCCAAAGTAGTGTTCCTCGGCGATTGTGTGAAGCCCTCCACCCACTCTGAAGCCCACTCATCTCACCCACTCTGAAACCCATTCCTCAAGAAGACAAACACCAACTTTAAGGCATGCAATGGACCTCACCTAACCTACAATCAGAAGGGAAGGACTTTGGGAAGCTCCGGACTGGCTCGGTTATCTTAACAGTTAAACCCACTCCTAGTCCCAGCACAGGAGCTTAATTAAGGGTTGAAAGCAGAGGCCTAATGCAAGGCTGAAGGTGTTCGCAGGAGTCCCAAAGGTGCTTTTTCAAGAGGCAACTGGACTTTCTGGCAACCGTAACCTGGATGACTTGAGAATCTCCACAGACGTGTCTGTAGGAGCTAACCAGCTTGAAGGAGGAGTCAAGCGTGTCGTTAGTCTCGAGTCCGTTTGCTCCCACGTGAGAACCAAGCCCAGCCCAGCCTTGAGTTCTGTTGACTCTTCTCTACCTCCAATTCACTTTGTCCATCGCTAGTTCAGATTTCTTACGGAGAGGGTTAGCATGCAGTACACCTGTCTTCATTCGAACCGCTGCCGATTTCCTGCCCTTAACAGCCTCACCTGTGCAGGTGAACCAGACAGCCAACAGTCACCCGCAAGTAGCAGAGAGGAGGAGATATAAAGGGACCTTACCTCCTTATCCACACTCTCCGTGGCCATGCACTGGTTGTTGGCTAGCGTGGTGATCTCTCGGCTTTTCGGGGTTTCCATCCGGCAGCTGCAGAGAGGCACTTCTTGAAGACTGTCTGTTTCCATTGCTCCAGAACCATTAGAAAGACCTGCGGGAGAAAGAAAGGAGGGTGGGGGAAAGGGAAACCTGTTTCCATTGCTCCAGGAGCATTAGAAAGACCCTCAGGAGAAAAAAACAAATACACAAGAGATTCCTACAGAAGGTTAAGACACAGCAGGCGACCCCAAGGGACGTCCACAAAGAAAGAGAAGGGGCGGGGGGGTCAACTTAATTCTCCAAAGCATGCGAAGGCAAGAGGAGAAGCAACAGATGGAAACGAATCAAGGAGAGAAGCGACCCAGATATAGTTCAGTTCGAACTATCAATCAGTGGAACGGCTTCAGATGTTGTGGCTGCTCCCATCACTGGAGGTTTTCAAGAAGGGATTGGACAAACCACCTGTCTGGAATGGTATAGGGTTTCCTGCTTGAGCAAGGGGGTTGGACTAGAAGACCTCCAAGGCCCAAGGATAACAACTCTTGTTATTCTCTTGAATATCATATCTCAGGTTAAGGACGAAGACTGAAGGGGAGGGGGAAGGGGTGGCTTTATTTGAAGAATGATCGGTTTGTGGGACATCCGTGCTCCATCCATAGTCAAGCGTGCATGTCAGAAGAACAGTTACAGAGAGGAAAAAAGAGGAAGCACACGTTGATGGCACCCTGAGGATTCCTTATTGTCAGAAATGTCCGTTCTTTGCGGTCCCTATTTAGCTCTGCTGTCCTCCAGCCGTTTGGAGATTAGGAGAATTCTTGGCCAACACATTCCAACCATCCGGGGTTGAGGAATGTTCTTCCAAGGTGCCTGCATTGGATCGACACATCTGCAGCCTTCCAGAGAGGACAGGAACATGCCGTCTTTTGATTTCAGCCCAGCTATGGGAGCTAGATTGGGGGTCTGGGCTTCTACATCCTAAAAAAGCAGAGACATCCCCCTGTCAACAAAAGGGCGCATAGCCAAGGCAATGGTTTTCCCAGTTGCAATGGATGGCTGTGAAGGTTGGACCATAAGGTAGGCTGAGAGCCAAAGAATGGAGGCCTGTGAACTCTGGTGCTGGAGAAGACTCCTGCATTGAGTCCCTTGGACTGCAAGGCCATCCAACCGGTCAGTCCTAGAGGAGATCCACCCTGACTGCTCTTTAGAAGGCCAGATCCTGAAGAGGAAACTCAAGTACTTTGGCCACCTAATGAGAAGGAAGAAGGACTCCCTGGAGAAGAGCCCAATGCTGGGAAAGATGGAGGGCAAAAGAAGAAGAAGGGGACGGCAGAGAAAGAGGTGGCTGGATGGAGTCACCGAAGCAATCGGCGTGAGCTTCAATGGACTCCAGAGGATGGTAGAGGACAGGAAGGCCTGGAGGAACGTTGTCCATGGGGTCACGATGGGTCAAACACGACTTCGCAACTAACAAACAGCAGCACTTCCCATACAGAAGCAGAGGTGAGGAAAAGAATAGGAGAGAGGAGAAGGAGAGAGGAAGGGGAAGTAGAGAAGAGAGGGATGGTAGAAGGAAGGAAGGAGGTAAGGAGAAGGAGAGGAAAGTAGTGCTGTTGTGGAACAGATATAATATGGTGTAGGGAAAGCAGAAGAGCAAATGAGAGTCATTGTGGGTAGATGGTGAAAGGAACTGATAGAATATTGGAGAATACATAATAGTGTTTGTTAAGATGTAATGGTATACTTGTGGATACTTGCATGAAAATAAAAATTTAAAAAGCTCTTCAAAAAAAAACCCCACAATATTTCCCATAGAGGCTGCTCAGAATGGTTAAACTAATCTACTATCTCTTGAACTGGACCACACTTCCCCAGGGCTGGTTCTCGGCAGCTGCTGCTAGAAACCGATGCTCTCCACCCACACGGGTGGGTGGCACCGTTTCTCAAAACGGTGCCTTGCCAAAGCTCTTAACAAGTGGGAAGGGAGAGAGAAGGGGAAACTCCTTCCCGCCAACTCGAACAAGAGCGAAGACCACGGTGGGCTCGGAAGGGAGATGGACCAGAGTCTCCTGCCAGCAGGGCAGACTGCCTCTCCGGCATGGAGATCAGAAGCGAATGCCACCTCGGGAAACAAAACTCGGCAGCCAGATGAAGCTTCCCCGGTTGGGCCAAACTGTGGGTCGGGTGACTCTGGCTTCCCAGGTAGCTCACAGAAGTCTATGGGATCTGAACTCTGGTAAGAAGCAAGAGGGGCTATTCCTGGTCAGCAGAGGAGCAAAGGAAGAAGAAACCAGAGCTGGAAGTCCTCTGAAGATGCGGAATGGAGAGGGTTTTGCAGCGTCCAGACCCACCCTCGTCCGTCAGAATCGGAACACAGCAGGGAAGGGACCTTGGAGGTCTTCTAGTCCAACCCCCTGCGCAAGCAGGGAGACTCCATAACAGGGTCAACACCACTGAAGGTGCCGCCAGTGAATGGAGAGGGTTATGCAGCGTCCAGACCCACCCTCGTCCGTCAGAATCAGGACACAGCCGGAAGGGACCTTGGAGGTCTTCTAGTCCAACCCCCCTGCTCAAGCAGGGAGACTCTGTATCATTTCAGAGAGGTGGCTGTCCAGTTTTTTTCCCCCCATTTCTTTCTTTAAAACCCTCCAGTGATGGAGCACCAACAACTTCTACAGTCCTTAATGAGGATTCTCCTCCAACATATTATTTTTCTGCCCCATCTCCCTCTTTTTCTCCTGAGGTTTCTGGGCCAAGGGGGATCTACTGCTCTCTCCATTGGATCCATTGTGACACACACACACACACACACCCCTTCCATCTCTCTTTATACAGGACGCCAGTCTCCTCCTCCTCCTCCTCCCGTTAAGCAGCCACCAGGGGGCATCATCTTAATATAGAGAAATGAATCCAAGGAAACAAAGATCCAAAATGGTACATGGCCATATTTAGAAACCTGACACACACTCACCTTCTGGTTGCGAAGGCAGATCTCCCTTCACCCGCAGATCCAAGGAATGCAAAGGCACCTCCAGGTACTCCATGCTGTCCTCTTGCCCAGCCCCCTCTTCGCTCCCCTGGGGGGGTGGCTTGTAAGACTCGGGGCCTGGGATTGAAAGGCATGAAGGCTGAGAACGCCAGGAAGGAGCCCTGCGCGTATCTCTCTCCTCAAAGGCCACATTCATCGCCTAGCAGACAGTAGGCAGGCTGCGCCCGCCGAAGGATCGGTAAATACAGATGCGGAGGGGAAGGACAATTAAAAGGCAACTGCTGGGCCCCCTGAGCTCTCTGGGGGGGGGGGGAATCTCCCTTTTCTCCTTCTCCGGGATCGGAGGGAGATCTCCTCCTGTTGCACAGTGGGAAAGTTCTCGGCTCCCAGGAAGGTTAAGCTTCAAATGGGGGTAGCTTCCCTTTCAGAGGAAAGGAGGAAGGAAAGGATGGGAGGGAAGAAAGAGAAAGAGAGGAAGGAAAAGAGGAAGAAAGAGGGGAAGGAAGGGAAAGAGAAAGGGATGGATGGAAGGAAGGGATAGGAGGGAGGGAAGAGAAATAAAGAGAAGAAGGGAAAGAGAAAGAAGGAGGGGAAGGAAGGAAGGAAAAGAGAAAGGGATGGGTGGAAGGAAGGAAAGGATGGGAGGGAAGAAAGAGAGGAAGGAAAAGAGAAAGAGAAAGAAAGAGGGGAAGGAAGGAAAAGAGAAAAGGATGGATGGAAGGAAGAGAAATAAAGAGAAGAAGGGAAAGAGAAAGGGATGGATGGAAGAGAAATAAAGAGAGGAAGGGAAAGAGAAAGAAAGAGGGGAGGGAAGGGAAGGAAGAAAGGAAGGAAGGGAAAGAGAAAGAGTTGGATGGAAGGAAGAGAAATAAAGAGAAGGGAAAGAGAATGAGAGGGAGGAAGGAAGGAAGGGAGAAAGGGATGGGTGGAAGAAAGGAAAGGATGGAGGGAGGGAAGAAAGAGAAAGAAGGGGAGGAAAGGAAAGAAGAAAGGATGGGAGGGAAGGAAAGAGGAAAGAGAAAGAGGAAGAAAGGAAAAAGGAAGGAAGAGAAAGAAGAAAGGATGAGAGGGAGGGAGGAAGGAGAGGGAGAGGGGAAGGGAGGGAGGGAGTTGGGTTCCTCTTGGCTCACCCTACTCAGATGCCAAAAGCCTGGCAGAGCCCAAGGCAGACGAGAGCCAATCATCCCTGGACACCAAAAGACACCAGGCGGAAGGAACACACAATCATCGCCTCCCTATTCAGCAAGGCGGAGCCTGCTAATCAAAACTAACGTGTGGGAACCAGTTCATGCTTCTTCTCCACTTGCACTTCCATCTTTCACACGCACACACACCGACAAACAAAGCCCTTCACCACCACCACCCGCCACGTGGGAACAAGCAAAGGGCGCCCAAAGACCAAACGCCCCCCATCGTTGGGCCCTTCCTTCTGCCCAATTCAGCTGCCATTGGCCCAAGGGCAGAAAGGTCCCAGCGGTTGTGATAAAAGCCCAACGGCACAACGAAAAATGAAATGATAGCTTAGGCACCAGGAGGAGGCCGAACTACTGCAAGGGGTCAAGAAACCGGAGTTGAACAGCCCTACACGTTGAGACGCAAGACAACTTCCAGTAGGAGCGCTGGTTTCTTTTTTGACCCCTGGACCACTCCTATCCCTTTCCTACGGATGGAGTGGCCGTTTGGAAACGACCCCAGGCATTTTGCGGGGAGTCCAAGATCAACTCAGGGCCCACAACTTTCTCCCGAAGGAAGGACGAGCGAAACCACCAGCGTCTCATCTCAGAAACGAGAACTTCCAAGATTAAGGACAACCCAACCCAACCGGTCACTTCTCCTATCAGACACAGCGCTATAAATATCGATGGGCGCAGCTGCTTTTCCACCCACACGTGAAGCACCTGGATGCAGCTATTCTGTTTCTGCCGGCATTTTGGGGAAAGTCAGGAGCCCCACTGGGTTTTCCAAGCTCTTTGGATTATCTCTTAACCAGTAGCTAGTTAAGAGGATCCAAGATATCACAGGCTCCGTTTTGAAGCCCACAATCCTGCTTTGGCGGACTGTAATTTAAAAAAAAAAAATCCAGAGAAGGACGGACACATGCACCGCCAGGGTCTTTGATCCTGAACTTGGCCCGTAGACCAAGGGACCAGAAAGGTCCATCTTTGTCTCGCAGAACAGAAGAAGCCTCTCTATAAGTCAAGATTGTGTTCTGATCGAGGCTTCCCAAGAGTATGAAGCCAACTCCTGGTCCCGACAAAAAACCCTTTTATTGATTGACTGTGAATTCTGCTCATTCACATCCAGCAAATGCATTTTTCAATGTTCAGTTGACTGAGTTTCATGCTTAATGAATAAAGTATAATAATAATAACAACAACAACAATAACAATAATTATAATAATAATAATAATAGCAGCAGCTGTCCAACTCCATTACCTATCAAGTTGGGTTTTTTCTTTTTATTTCTCCGCCTTCGTTTCCGTGTAGGTTTCAACCAAGGGCTCTCCGTTTTCCCTTTCCGCTTCATCATTTTCTTCTTGAGGCTGGATTCGGAGCTCTGCAAAAGCACCAGAACCAACTGTTTTAAGGGAAGGAGGCTTGGCCTGCCATGGTTACGGTGGTCCCGGTTCTCGCCCCCCCCCTCCTCCCCGAACAGCCCTTCTCTTGAAAGTGGCGAGGACCAGAGGAGCACAGTTGAGCAACATTTAGCAAGAAAGCTGCTCTTGGAAAAGATCACGTAATGGACGGCGGAGGCCAAGGAGTCAGGGCTGGTACGTGGCAGGATAGAAAGTGCAAAAAAGAAAAGATAATAACGTCCCCGTTTTCTTACGGCGGGTGGCCGTCCAGCTTTTCCCACAAGCGAAGTAAAATAGAGGGGGGGAAAGGAAGGAGAAGGAAAGAAGGAAGGAAGGAAGGAAGGAAGGAAGGAAGGAAGGAAGGAAGGAAGAAAGGGGGAGGGAGGGAGGGGAAGAAAGAGGGGGAGGAAGAAATAGAGAGAGAAAGGAAACAGAGAGAAAGAAAAAAGAAAGAGAAAGAAAGAGAGAAAGAAAGAAAGAGTGGGAAAGAAAAAGAGAGGAAGAAAGGAAAAAGAAAGAAAGAGAAAGAGGGAGAGAAAGAAAGAGAAAGAAGAAAGAGAAAGGAAAAGAGAGAGAGAGAGAAAGGGAAAGAAAGAGAGAAAGAAAGAGGGAGGAGAAAGAGAGAGAGAAAGAAAGAGGGAGAGAAAGAGAGAGGAAGAAAGGAAAAAGAAAGAAAGAGAAAGAGGGAAAGAAAGAAAGAAAAGAAAAGAGAAAGGAAAAAGAGAGAAAGAGAGAAAGAAAGAAAGAGGGAGAGGAAGAGAGAGAGAAAGAAAGAGGGAAAGAGAGAGGGGAAGAAAGGAAAAAGAAAGAAAAAGAGGGAGAGAAAGAAAGAGAGGAAAAGAGAAGAAAGAAAGAGAAAAAGAGAGAGAGGGAGGGAGAAAAAGAAAGAGATAGAAAGAAAGAAAAAGAAATTCAGCCTACCCAATTGCTAAAGTTAATCCGATAAAAATTACCCACTTAAGCAAAACTGGCTACCTTCCCTTCGTCGCCGTTTTCCTTTTCTTCCGCCAGCACATGCTGGAGCAGAAGCCCACAGGTAGCCCTGTGAATTATAACCATTTCTTCAGTGACCCTTCAAAGTCGCAGCGGTCGCCCGCCGGGGAAAAAAAAAGTGACTTAGCAACAGTTGCAGCACCCCGACACTTCCGTGGCCAAAATTCACAACAAGCCCCTTGCTTAGCAAATCCTGGTCCCAATGAAGCCGAGGACCGGTTTCCCCGAAAACGAGACCTCCCCGGATGATAAGCCCAATCGGGCTTTTCAGCGCATGCACGAAAATAAGCCCTCCCCAAAAATAATAAGCCCTCCCCGAAAATATTGCAATACAGCCACGAGGTGACCACCGCCTTCTACACCTCAAAAATAATAAGAACTCCCCGAAAATAAGGCCAAGCGCTTATTTCGGGGTGGGTTTGTCAAAGGAAAATAAGACCCTGTCTTATTTTCGGGGGGAACACGGTACATAGCGTAGGATAATTGAAGTCTCAGCTAACAGCAGTGGGTTTGTTAAAATATTTTGCCCCTGCCTTTTATTGATCTGAAAAATAAATTATAAAAGAAATTCCACCTCGACGAAGAACGACGAAAGCCTTCCAGCCATCACTCTACGCAAGACACTTAGCTACAGATCAATAACAAGAAATAAAAACAGCTTTTGGGAAGAAGGATGTGAAGGTTATAGGAAGCGGTCGGTCTGAACAAACCAGGCACAACAAAAAGAACCCAGTTAAGAGGTTAAAACACATCCCAGGCTGACCTTGGAGCCAACAATCTTGGTTCGTTTACCATGAAAGCACAAGAGATGGTTTCAAATCATCACTGAATAGGATCCTGGGTTAGAAAACTTACCTGAAACCAGAGTTTGCTGTTCTGGGCATTACATGTCACATTGGCTCAGTATCTAGTCATTAAGGTCAAGGTTCCCCTTGCACCTCTGTGCTAGTCGTTCCCAACTCTAGGGGGCGCTACTCATCTCTGTTTCAAAGCTGAAGAGCCAGCGCTGTCCGAAGACGTCTCTGTGGTCATGTGGCCGGCATGACTCAATGCCGAAGGCGCACGGAACGCTGTTCCCTTCCCATCAAAGGTGGTGCCTATTTTTCTACTTGCATTTTTTAACGTGCTTTTGAACTGCTAGGTTGGCAGAAGCTGGGACAAGTCACGGGAGCTCCCTCCGTTACGCGGCGCTAGGGATTTGAACTGCCGATCTTTCTGATCGACAAGCTCAGTGTCTTAGCCACTGAGCCACCATGTCCCTTGAACTGTCCCTACCTCCCTTTACAGGAAGCAGACCATCTCAAGACCCGAAGGTCCTTCTATCTCAAACATATATGACATGTCAGTCTTTAATCTGTCTCCCTGCGGGGTTCCCATATAGGCAGCCTCTTTGTTCATCACGCTAAGCCAGTCTTACCTAAGTGGGACAGACTCCAGGGAAATGATCTCAACCATCCTTGCAACCTCCTTCCCGATTGTCTTGCCCAGCTTTGCTGGATGATTCACGGGTTTTTAAATCAAGAGTCGGTTGAATAAATAAGCCATTGCGGCTTAGCCTGCACAGAACACTCAGCATACATGGATGGCATGCAGCAACCTGGGAAACCATCTCAAACCTTCAATATAGAACGTCCCCCAAGGTGGATTGGGGGGGTGGGGTTTGTTCCAAAAAGGAACCTGGACTTTCTTAGTCTTTTCTTTGAAAGCATTTCGCTTCTCATCCAAGAAGCTTCTTCAATTCTAACTTGGATGAGAAGCGAAACATTTTTTTAAAAAAACTTGCCTTTTGGAAGAAGCATCTTTGGATAGAAGAGAGATATCTAAGAGATAAAGATATATATATATATATATATATATATATATATGATAGATAGATGGATAGATAGAGATATAGAGATATAGAGATATAGAGATATAGAGATATAGAGATATAGATAGATAGATAGATAGATAGATAGATAGATAGATAGAGATAGAGATAGATAGAGATAGAGATAGATAGATAGATAGATAGATAGATAGAGATATAGATAGATAGAGATATAGATAGATAGATAGATAGATAGATAGATAGATAGATAGATAGATAGATATAGATAGATATAGATAGATATCTAGCTAGCTAGATCTAGCTAGATCTAAGAGATCTAGAGATCTAGAAATCTAGAGATCGAGAGAGATTTTAAGAGATAAAAATAGGTAGGGAGAGAGATCTAGATAGAGATTTAGATATTTAGATAGATAGAGATCTAGATAGAGATCTAGATAGAGATCTAGATAGATAGATAGATAGATAGATAGATAGATAGATAGATAGATAGATAGATAGATAGATAGATAGATAGATAGGAGTCATAAAGAGAGAGAGAGAGATGATAGAGGGAGGGTAGGTGGGAGGGAGGGAGGGGGAGGGAGGGAGGGAGGGAGAGAGATCCCTCCAAATATGCTTTTTCCATATATAATATCCACTAAGCTGTGTGAGGAGATCAGTGCGATTTTATATATCATACTTAATCAGTGAGTGTTTATATATAACACTGATTAAGCCATAGTTTATAGTTACACTACATCCAGGGCATCATCGGGAGCTCTGTTAAACCACAGCAGAACTACGATTCATGGTCATGGATTCAGAGAAATGCCTCCCATCACAGCTTGTCAGGCTACAACTTGATGGGAAGCTTTCTTGTGATCCAACTGGAGTTGTTTTGTAAGCCAGGGGGGGGGAAGAGTCACCTTGGTAACATAACTATTAATTCGGTTAGAAAACAAGAGGACGAAGAGTTCGGTTTGCATGCATCTCCTAGAAAGATAGGCTGCTTTTATTTATCAAGCCATTGCAAAATTAATTTTGCTGTTAATGTTCCATGAATTGTTTTGGCTACCTACTAATAGGTGAAGATTTAAGACAGTCATAAATGTTTAAATTTAAAAGGGGGGGGGGAACCCCAGCCAATTAAAAATCCTTTAAGAGAAGGCAGTTCAATATCTGAACATTAAATCTCTTACGCCAATTAGGACGATTACTTCGTTTGGAAGAATTGACTTTTCCCCAAGGTTTTCTGTCTACACTTTGGTCCTATTGAGGTATACGATACAAATAATAATGATTGAATTTTACATCCCGCAGAGACCAAATTACACCGCATTTGCAAGGCAGATCTAAAACAAGCCAAAGAAAACCCAAGATATTTGAGGACTGGTTTCAATAAGAGATGGGACAGTTGGAAAGATCAAGGTTTCAGATCTGTACATTTTGCAGGAACTGGTTATATACAAGACTAGCTGGATTTGGTGGGAAGGGAGCAGCGTTCTGTGCACCTTCGGTGTTGAGTCATGCCGGCCACATGACCACGGAGACGTCTTCGGACAGCGCTGGCTCTCCGGCTTTGAAATGGAGATGAGCACCGCCCCCTAGAGTCGGGAAGGACTAGCACAGATGTGCGAGGGGAGCCTTTACCTTTATCTATACGAAGCAGAACTTAAATCTTCTAGATTTGGACATTTTCTTCCCCCAGCTAAATGTCACAGATTAACACAGATTCTCACTATTCAACCCACAGCAGAGAAGATCCCAACGGAATGCCACAAGGTCAAAAACCAACCCCTACTTTCCTGACAACACACAACACCCAAATCAGGGACCAACTGGTTTGGTTTTTTTTCGTTGCTAACCTCAGCACCTTCCTCTACCCAACAGACTCAGAACTCTGAAAGATTTCTGCCGCTCGGATTACACGACGTAAATTAATCCATGGACAGCCATGTGGGTTGAGAATTTGAGGCCAACTCCTGCTCCGCTTGGGTGGAGGAGAAGAATGGGCCCCAAGGAAAAAAACAAAACAAAAGGAGACAAAACCAGGGATTGGAAATCCAAGCCAGAGTTTGCAGAAGGACAGAAGAGATGGAAAGCCCTAGGGAAGCAGGACTTGGGGTAACGGGAGGGAAAGGGGTGAAGACAGCTCCAGCATGGCGCCACAGATGATCCAGCTCTCCTACCAACCCACTGGCCACAAATTAAAGGCGGCGAGAAGCGTAGAATCAATGCATAAGCCAGCACTTTCCCTAATCTGGGATCCTTCGAGTAGGATAACCCAGGGGTCTCCAAATCTTGGTAACTTTTAAGACTGGTGGACTTCAACTCCCAGGATTCCTCAAGTCTCCAACCTTGGCAACTTTTAAGACTTGTGGACTTCAACTCTCAGGATTCCTCGCTCAGCCATGCTGCCTGAGGAATTCTGGGAGTTGAAGTCCACAAGTCTGGCTGGATAAACCAGGGCTCTCCAACCTTGGTGACTTTTAACACTGGTGGACTTCAACTCCCAGGATTCCTCAAGTCTCCAACCTTGATGACTTTTAAGACTGGTGGACTTCAACTCCCAGGATTCCTCACTCAGCCATGCTGCCTGAAAAATACTGGGAGTTGAAGTCCACAAGTCTGGCTGGATAAACCATGGCTCTCCAATCTTGGCGACTTTTAAGACTGGTGGACTTCAACTCCCAGGATTCCTCACTCAGCCATGGTGGCTGAGGAATTCTGGGAGTTGAAGTCCACAAGTCTGGCTGGATAAACCATGGCTCTCCAATCTTGGCGACTTTTAAGACTGGTGGACTTCAACTCCCAGGATTCCTCGCTCAGCCACGCTGGCTGAGGGATTCTGGGAGTTGAAGTCCACAAGCCTTAAAGCCGCCAAGGTTGAACAGCCCTGTGGTATCCTCCGTCACAGCCCTTCTGGCAGGGGAATGATGCATGTGGTAGCCCAACCCAACTGGCAATGGCTGTGTGGGTGGAAAGGAGCCCGTTCTGGTCCCACTGAAGCCCAAAGGACCGAGCAATGGCTCTCGATAAGCAGCAACAGTAGCAGCAGCAACAGCAGCAGCAGAAGCAGCAACAGCCTCGGGGCGTGTCTTGCCTTGCTTCCTGCAGTACTCGGCCCTGGGCAGGGTCTGTCTGGGCTAGGTGCCTGCTTCTCTCCTGCTTCTTCCAGCTCTGGCCATGCCTGTCTGGACCGCGCCTTGGTCTTGGCACCTGGCAACCAAGAGCAGACCTCTACCGAGGCCTGGCAAGAAAGCAACAGACTTTAATGGAAGTCCACTGTTTCCCCCTTGAAACCAACAAAAGAGCAAAAAACAAAACAAAAAAAAACATGGTTGCAAACCAGATCAGCAAGGGAAGGAGGGAGACAAAATAATAACAACAACAACAATAATAACAATAATAAAAGGAAGCGTCTTCCACCAACAATGGAATTCCTTTTGCTGGGCCTGGAGGGCGTTGGGTTCCTCGCCAACTGCTGCCTTCTGGGAGCCTGGCGCGAGAAAAGGCGGCACTCACCAAGTCCGATTCGTCGCCGTCTTCCTCTTCTTCGACAGAGTCTGCAGAATCTTGTTCCTCCTCCGACTCTCCGTCCACCATCTGTGACGGACAGAGAGAGACATTCCCGTGAAAACAGAGAAGGCGGCCGCGGACGAAAGGATCGAGCAAACTGGGTTAGCAGATCTTCTTTAAAAAATTTTTTTATTTATTATTATTATTAAACATAAAAACTTCAACGTCTGCATGAACTGTGTGTTCATTTTAAGAAAGGGTATTCATAATAATAACAACAATAATATTCACAACGTTACTAGCAATCATGTCATAATAATAGCATTTGCTTATCCATTTTAGAGGAGGGGTGCGGTGGCTCGGTGGCTAAGACCCTGAGCTTGTTGATCAGAAAGGTCAGCGGTTCGAATCCCTAGTGCCGCCTAACGGAGGGAGCTCCCGTGACTTGTCCCAGCTTCTGCCAACCTAGCAGTTCGAAAGCACGTCAAAAATGCAAGTAGAGAAATAGGGACCACCTTTGGTGGGAAGGGAATAGCGTTCTGTGCGCCTTCAGTGTTGAGTCATGCCGGCTACATGACCACGGAGACATCCAGACAGTGCCCCAGGTGTTTATCCAGACCCCTGTTCTGTAGCTGTCCCCTTCGTCTGGCCGCCCTGCGCATGAGCACACTGGGAACAGGTTCCCCCTGTTCCTCTGCCTCACTGATGTCTGACTCGGAAGGCAGCTGATAACTATCAGACGATCCTGTCCCCCTCTCTGCCTCCGACACAGATCCCTCCTCAGAGCCTTCCCCAGACTCCAGGACTGGCCCAGCTTCCTCCCCAACCTCCTCACTGTCCGAATCTGCTGCCAGTTCTGCTAGCGGGCCACAACAGACAGGACCTAAAACCATGTTCCCCCACGCAAAGTCTAATGTTCTCCAGAGGACCATCAAGATCACCTTTCTGGTATTGCTAAGGTCCACCGCCTCTCTCTCGTTAGCAGTCCTGTTCTCCTCCACGGGAAAAGTGGCGGTCTGATCGGCCCCGCGTTCATCTTCTTCCTCCAGTTCATCCGACTCGTCGTCTTCGGAATCAACCTCTAATCGTTCCCCATTCACGTGTGGGCTGCCGTCGTCCTTCTCCACCTGAAGGTCCCCACCCATTAAAAGTCAACGGTGAGTCTAGAGCTCGCAGGACATTCCCTTGGCGACTTATTTTGGACACTTTTGTGGAAAGGGGAAAGTGAAATTAGTGTTATAAATTAGCAGTGTTAATTTATAGTAAAGGGAGTCTCACAGATAGGAGGGGGGTCAAGCTATTTCCCAAGGCATCCGAAGGCCAGACAAGGAAGAATGGATGGAAACTGAACAAGGAGAGATTCAACCTAGAACTAAGGAGGAACTTTCTGACAGTGAGAACAATCAACCCATGGAACAGAAGTTGCCTTCGGACATTGTGGGAGCTTCATCCCTGGAGGCTTTCAACAAGAGACTTGACTGCTATCTGTTAGAAATGGTGTAGGGTCTCATGCTTGGGGGGGGGGGGGGTTGGACTAGATGATCCACAAGGTCTCAACTCTGTTAATCTGTAAAGGATATTGAGATTCTGTAAAGAGAGCAGAGAAGATCAACCAGGATGATTAGAGGACTGGAGGCTACAACATGTTCCAATATTAGCTAAAGGTAAAGGTTCCCCTTGCATTTGTGCTAGTTGTTCCCGACTCTAGGGGGCGATGCTCATCTCCTTTTCAAAGCCGAAAAGACAGCGCAGTCCGAAGACCTCTCCGCGGTCATGTGGCCGGCACGATTTGATGCCGAAGGCGCAAAGAACGCTGTTCCCTTCCCACCAAAGGTGGTTCCTATTTTTCTACTTGCATTTTTTATGTGCTTTCGAACTGCTAGGTTGGCAGAAGCCAGGACAAGTCACGGGAGCTCACTCCGTTTTCGCAGCGCTAGGGATTCGAACCGCTGAACTGCTGAAGTTTCTGATTGACCACATGACCACGGAGACGTCTTCGGACAGCGCTTCGGCTTTGAAACAGAGATGAGCATCACCCCCTAGAGTCAGGAATGACTAGCACATGTGCGAGGGGAACCTTTACCTTTAACCAATATTGGAAGATGTTGTCCATAACTTGAGCAGAGGAATCCCAAAGATCAAGGAGAAAAAGATACTTGGAGAAAAAAGGATGGAGGAATCAAGATCACGTGAAGGGTTAACACCTCTTTATAAGGCCTTGGTAAGGCCACACGTGAAATACGGCCTTCAGTTTTGGTCACCACAATGTAAAAAAGATGGAGACTCTAGAAAGAGGGCAGAGAAGAGCAACAAAGAGGATTAGGGGACTGGAGGCTAAAACATATGAAGAACGGTTGCAGGAACTGGGTAGGTCTAGTTTAATGAAAAGAAGGACCAGGGGAGACATGATAGCAGTCTTCCAATATCTCAGAGGTTGCCCCAAAGAAGAGGGAGCCAAGCTATTCTCCAAGGCACCTGAGGGTAGAACAAGAAGCAATGGGTGGAAATTAACCAAGGAGAGAAGCAACTTAGAACTGAGGAGAAACTTCCTGACAGGGAGAACAATTAATCAGCGGAACAGAAGTTGCCTCCAGAAGTTGTGAATGCTCCAACACTGGAAGGCTTTAAGAAGAGGTTGGACAGCCATTTGTCTGAAATGTTATAGGGTTTCCTGCCTAGGCAGGGGGCTGGACTAGAAGACCTCCAAGGTCCCTTCCAACTCTGCTACTGCATTGTATTATATTGAATTCAACAAGAGGGTACTTATTTTTAAGGCCAAATTCTTCGCCAATGAGGGGGGGAAAAGGTGGCAGGGGAAGACAGACAAATCCTTTGATGGTTTGTTCTGAGCTTTATTGGATCAGCAAATCCCGCGTCACAGCCTTCCATACATCTGAGCACCTTCTTCTCGCTTCTCACCTTGCTGTCTGGGGAATGAGCGATGCTGTTGAACATCTCAATCACCGTCCTCTGCTTTAAAACTTTGGTCTTCTTCTTGGGAACCAGGCTGTACGTTCCCATCCTTCGTTTCTTCTTTCGGGATACTGAAGTAGCTGTGGAGGAGGACAGAAGAGAAAGGTCCATCAGAGAGCAGCAGGCAGAAGGCAGGTTCTGCAGGGACAGGCTGGGAGGGAACACTGCCCAGAAGAGGTTCTTCATGCAGCTTCTTCTTTTCTCTCTTTCTCTCCCTCTCTTCTGCCTCACTCTCTCTCTCCTCTCTTTCTCTCCTCTCTCTCTCTTCTGTCTGTCTCTGTCTTGTCTTTCACTCCTCTTTTTCCTCTGTCTCTCTCGCTATGTCTCTGTCTCTCTCTCTCTCCTCTCTTTCTCTCCTCTCTTTTCTCTCTCCCTGTCTTCTGTCTTGTCTCTCTCTTTTCTTTTTCCTGTCTCTCTCTCTCTTTCCCCAACTCTCTCTCCTCTTTCTCTCATATCTCTCTCTCCTCTCACTCTCTCTTCTGTCTCTTTCTTTCCTCTTTCTCTCTTCTCTCTCTCTTCTGTCTGTTTGTCTCTCTCTTGTCTTGTGTTTCACTTCTCTTTTTCCCGTCTCTCTCGCTATGTCTCTCTCTCTCTCCTCTTTCTCTCATCTCTTTTCTCTCTCCCTCTCTTCTCTCTCTGTCTTGTCTCTCTCTTTTCTCTTTTTCCTGTCTCTCTCTCTCTCTGTCTCTTTCCCCCACTCTTTCTCCTCTTTCTCTTATATATCTCTCTCCTTCTCTTCTGTCTCTCTCTCTCTTATCTTTTTCCCCTCTCCTGTCTCTCTTTCTCTCTCGTCTCTTTCCTCTTGCTCTTCTCTCTTTCCTCTCTGTGTCTCTCTCCTCTTTCTTCTCTCTCTCTTCTGTCCCTTCCCCCCCCCTCAAACACACACGGAAAGCGCCAAAGATCGAATAACCTTCTCTCAGAATTGCCACTATCTGATTGGATCTGATAGAATCTGGGAGCCACTGCCCTGCAGGTTACTTGGCAGAACTTGGAAATGTGGGAGGTTAAGGATCTGGAAGAACCCCAGATCAACTTTCTCTCCATTCGGGGATGGGTGGGTGGGTGGGTGGGGGAACTCAACCTCTTCTCTTCTCAGCCCCCTCTGCTTCGAGCTGAGCTCTCTTAACCCCCTCTGACCTTTCTCCCTTTACCTGTCTGGGATTTTGTGGCGGCCGCGTAGCTCTGATTCTGAGGTAGAGATGAGTGAAGGCCGGGGATGGAGGAGAGCGAGGAGGGCTTTCCGAATTCCAGAACGGCTTTGCTGCCGTCTTCCTTAGGCGTTCTTGTTTCTTTGGGGTCTTTGTTGGTGTGCTGGAAAACAGAAAGGGGGCCTGTTATATTTCGCAAGGGGGGGGGGAATTAAAGCGTGGGAAATGTCACTTAAAAGGACGCGGGGGGGGGGGGATCCGTTTGTTGAAGTAACATTGGGTTAGGATAGAAGCAGATCTAAAATAGTAGCAAGGAATGCAGCCTATTGATCTGACCGAGGCTTTCCAAGAGCATGAAGCAGACTCCTGGTCCTGACAAAAAAAAACCCCTTTTATTAATTGACTGTGAATTCTGCTCATTCACACCCAGCGAAGTCTTTCAAGGGAGGATTTACACTCACAGACCTTCTCTGGCTTGGAGACCTGACAGGCTGAGATCTGCAGAACGTGACAAGGAGCCTCGGAGAGTCACAAACCAATTAAGCGAACTAATTGTCTTCTGCAAACTCCACCCCCCTTTCGCTCCTCTTTTATTCCCTCTGGGAGGGGCCATTCATCATCCACCTGTGGCCTTTCTCCCAAGTCGACCCCTGTTCTTTAGCTGTTCCCTTCATCTGGCAACTCTGCGCATGCGCACACTGGGAACAGGCTCCAGCTATTCTTCTGCCTCACTGAGGTCTGACTCTGAAGGCAGCTGATAACTGCCAGATGGCCCTGGCCCCCTCTCTGCCTCCGACACAGAGCCCTCCTCAGAGCCTTCCCCAGACTCCAGGACTGGGCCATATTCCTTCCCAACCTCCTCACTGGCGGAATCTGCTGCCGGGTCTCTCCTATCTTATCCCCCTCTCTCCCTTTCTGATGAGGAGGGGGAGTAGAATGTCTAACTTTTTAGCATCAGAGTGTTTTGCAGGTGGGGAGAGGGAGTAGAATGTCTAAACCCCCAGCCCACAGGCCAGAAGAGTCACGTGCTGGTCACGCTCATGTGGCAGTTGGAACAGAGTTCTTTTCAGGTGGGGAGAAGGAGTAGAACATTTAACTCCTTAGCATCAGAGCGTATTAATAATGATATAAGCAATACTACTGATCTAAAGGTCATTTCGAAAAAATCCTTTCTTAGCGAGCACATAGAAGCCAAGAGGAACCAAGAGGTGCCAAATTTCAAAGTTTGTAGTCTTTATGGTTCTGGAGATTTCCTGATGATGCGTGATTGGCATTTCCCTTTTATATAGAGAGATAGATAAATAACCGAAAAGGTTTTCCAATCACCAAAAGCAGTCAAGCGGAAATCTTTTTTGAGATAAAGGGGAACAGAACATTCTGAATGTGTTTTAAACGTTACGGTGCCTTCTGAATAAGTTACCTAGACATTTATCTTGACTGGAATTACCCAGGCAAATATCTCCGGGAACAGACACTCAATTGCTCACATTTCCCTTGCATTATGTAGAGTTGTAAAAAATAAAAAAAAGAGCAAAAATTCAGACCTCAAAACCTGTAAAACAGGTATCAGAATGCCCGAGTGTCTGAATTTCAGAAGGCTTGGAATATACTGTATTTTTCAGAGTATAAGATGCACCTTTCTCCCCCCTAAAAGAGAGTGAAAATTTGGGTGCATCTTATACACCAAATGTAGCCCCACTCACCCACCGTCCCCCACCCTTTGGCCTCTGCCTCCCAGCAATTTACCTCCTTGCAGCAAACGGGGAAAATGGGGCTTGCGGAGGCGGCAATAGGCTATAGCAATCCCTGCAGCCTGAAACAGCTGATGATTGGGAGGCTCTTAAACTGAAAGTGAAACTTGCTGTACACTCCAGGTGGCAAATTGCTGGGAGGAAGATTTTTTTTCTTGTGCTAATCAGGCTGTTTGCTGCAAGGAGCTAAGTCAATAACTATAAATGCCTCTAGACTGTTCAAATTATTAAGACTTATTTTTTAAACACTGCCTTATTATCGTTCTAGACAAACTTAACAAAATGAAGAAGCTTTTTAAAATAAGTGCTTGATCTGAAGAGGCCCAGTGCTATTGTACCTTCTTTTAAATAGCAGAAAATAACTATACTTCCAGAAAGCCACATCGATTTTAACAGCATCTGTGCAAGTATAGTCTGAAATGTGACACCACAAACATATTGGCTGTACTGTTTGCTGTTTGTTGCAAGGAGGCAAATTGCTGGGAGGCAGAGGCAGATTCCTCTCCCCTCCCCCCCCTGTTTTCCTCCCAAAAAGCTAGGTGCGTCTTATACTTCGGAGCATCTTATACTCTGAAAAATACGGTAAATATCTGTCGAGAAATCATTTACTTGGGGGAGGGGTTTGTAATCCCCCCCCCCAAAAGGACAATCCTGAGATATTTCCCACCATGCATTACTGGATACCTCCAGTCCGGTGGGAAGTCTTTAAACGTAGCCTACGGCTTTGCACAATAGGACAGGCAATCAATACTCAGAGCTTGCAGGCAGGAGATGCTGGAAGCGGAAACACAGACTATTCGCGGCAGAGGTTGAGGATAGAAATATCTGTTTAAAATCACGCCTTGCAACGTTTTCGGCTGCTGGGAGTTAGAATCCCTTGGCTGATCTATCGCAAATGGTCTGGAGATCAATTAAAAGGGGCTAATCTGTCAGTTTCTGATTAGATAGAGCTAGCAACTTAGCAAAGTCGGGGTCATTTAGCCATGATCGCCAAAGGCCAACAATGATGTTTTAATTGGCAGAACTGTCCTAAGCACTTGGGATGTCTGCGGAGATTCTTGGTCACCAAAAGGCAGCTGGACTTTTCTTTGCCTTTTCCTTGAAGAGGTTTCACTTCTCATCCGAGAAGCTTCCTCGGCTCACCTTCAATTCCCTTCCCTTCAACTGAAGAAGCTTCTCGGATGAGAAGCAAAAACCTCTTCAAGGAAAAACAGAGTCTTAGGACATTTCGCAACTGACTTATTACATTTGTAGTGTCCCGCAATCATTTGATCCTCTCTCTTGATCTTCTGCTATTGTTATTGCTATTCCTTCCTTCCTTCCTCTTTCTCTTCCCTCCCTCCTTCCCATCCCTTTCCCTCCTTCCTTTATCTCTTTCTCTCTTTTCCTTTTTCTTTCTTTCTTTCTTTCTTTCTTTCTTTCTTTCTTTCTTTCTCTTTCCTCCCTCCCTCCCATTCTTTCTCTTTCTCTTCCTTCCCTTATCCTTCTTTCCTTCCTGGCACAGTGGTTAGAATGCAGAATTGCAGGCTAACTCTGCTAACTGCTATGAGTTTGATCTCACCAGTTCCAAGGTTGACTCATCCTTCCCTCCTTCCGAGGTTGGTAAAGATTGTTGGGGGCCAATAGGCTGATTCTGTAAACCGCTTAGAGAGAGCTGCAGCACACCATGAAGCGGTACATAAATCTAAGGACTACCGCTGTTGCTATATACATTACCAGGTGAGATGGAGACTTGGGCATCGTCTTCCGGGCTCGATGCACCTTGATCCCGCCTGTTTTTTTAGCTTCCGGGTCCTTGCCGCCCCCGTCTCCAAACTTAGCTGGGAGAGCGCCCTGTGCTTGCATAAAGGGGCTCAAAGTCCTCCCCTTGCTCCCTCCAGCGGGAAGCGTCTTTGCGGCGTGGCCTGGCAGAGCAGGAAAACCACTGTTCGAAGTCCTGACGGGCAGGTCCTGAGCCATCTGCTTGGGCAAAATGTACCCGTTGCTGCCTGTCACCGTGGTCTGGGTGAAGTCGTTCGCTGCTTTGAGGTGGTTTGGCTTCCCAGAATCCCCGTCTCGTTCGGAAAATCCATTTTCTGCTATCCGGCTCAGCTTGGCCACCGAGTCCCCTTGGCTCAATTTTGCATTGTCCTGAGTGTTCTTGGCTACGCCAGGGTGGCTCTTGAATTCGTTGCACTCCAAGGAGCCGTTGGTCTCGCCGTCGGGAGCCATCTTGAGTTCCCCAACTTGCTTGTCTATGGCGCCATCGCCGGCGGCCATAGCATTAAATCCTAGAGAGAGAGAGAAATGAGAAAATGAAGGGATGCCAAGAGGAAAGAACTGCAGAGATGGGCATCCGTCAGGCTCAAAAAAATCAAGACCACCAGTTAAAAAGATAAAGGTTCCCTCGCACATATGTGCTAGTCATTCCTGACTCTAGGGCAGTGGTTCCCAAACTTGGCAACTTTAAGACTTGTGGACTTCAACTCCCAGAATTCTCCAGCCAGCTCTGCTCTAGGGGGAGGTGCTCATCTCCGTTTCATAGCCAAGAGCCAGCGCTGTCCGAAGACGTCTGCGTGGTCATGTGGCCGGTATGACTCAATGCCGAAGGTGCATGGAACGCAGTTCCCTTCCCACCAAACGTGGTTCCTATTTCTCTACTTGCATTTTTTAAAAAAAATTATTTCCATTTTCATAACATACACTCACATGTATACTATACATAGCCAGTATCATATAGTATTAAATAATAATTACATCAGTTCCTCTTGTCAACAATGCCCAGAAAAATAAAAATCCGTTATAGCTCTTCTGCTCTCCATACACCTCTTTCTTCTACCTCTCTCCAACTTTCTATCTTCCCTCCGTCGTCCTTTCCTACTCTACTTCCCCTTCCTTTCTCCTTCTCCTCTCTCTACATTCCACTCCTCCTTATCCTCATCCTCCTCATCTTCCCCCCTTACCCTCTCTCCTATCCCTCTCTTCCCATCTTTCTTCTCCCTTCTGTTTCCCACTCCTCCTCTCATTGGTGTATTTCCGCTTCATGTCAATATGCTTAACATATCCTAGTTTTAAAGAAAAAATAATAATAATAGTAATGAAAATATAAGAGAAAACAGTATACATGTAGAGTCAAATTACATTAAAATCTAACACGTCTCGTCAAACCTGATATATATCCCTCCCCCCCACCCTCTCCCCCAAGCCCCCCCAGCCTCCCCCCCCCGACTTCCCAGAACCTGTACACGGTATAGATTTTTAACAAAAACAGTCTAAAATATATTGGAAAAAAGAATAAAAAAGTTGATAACATCTTTACATTGAACTTGGCTCCTCCTTGCTAAACTAACTTTAAACAATTTAAATCATTCCTGATCTTAAGCATAAGCTATCTGGAATTTCTTAGTCCCGTATTTATTTTGTATATAATCAATCCATTTTTTCCAGTCTCATTTATATCTCTCGTTGCATTTTTTATGTGCTTTCGAACTGCTAGGTTGGCAGAAGGACCACCAAGCACATTCAAGAGAACCTGAGAGTCCATGGCAGTCGAATGGTGAGGTTCGTTGTTCTCCATATGCAAGAAAGGAAGAGGACAGCCTGGATTTAAAAGATGGGGCTCACCTTCTTCCTTATTATTGGTGATGTCCTTCAACAGCTCCGTCTTCATGCAGCTCTCTCGCCTGGTCTCTCCTTTACTCATCAGAGCTTGCTAAAGGGGAGAAGGGGAGAGAAAGGGTTAAGAAATAGGGAATATAAATAAACAAATAAGCAGTGTTTCGGTTGATGAAGAGGCAACATGCACTGCTGAACAAGAAGCATTTTAATCGATTTGATTCTCGAAGAAAGGAAGTGGACAGTCTGGACTTCAAAAGATTTACTCAACATAGATTGGAGTTTGCTCAGAAGCGGAAATACACCAATGGGAGGAAGAGTGGGAAACAGAAGAGAGAAGAAAGATGGGAAGAGAGGGATAGGAGAGAGGGTAAGGGGGGAAGATGAGGAGGATAAGGAGGAGTGGAATGTAGAGAGAGGAGAAGGAGAAAGAAGGGGAAGTAGAGCAGGAAAGGATGATGGAGGGAAGAGGGAAGAAAGGAGGTAGGAGAGAGGCAGAAGAAAGAGGTGTATTAGCAGAAGAGCTAATAATGGGTTTTTATCTTTCTGGGCGTTGATGACAAGAGGAACTGATGTAATTACTACTTGATACAATAGGATACTGGCTATGTAACAGTATACATGTGATTGTATGTTATGAAAATGGAAAATAAAAAAAGTTTTAAAGAAGAAAAGATTTACTCCTTTATAACATTTACAGGCCCTTAAAATTTACCTCTTCCCTCAAAGTAATTAGTGAGCTCACCTTCTTCCTTGTGAGAATTCAACACCCCCTCCCCACCACCCCGGGTCTATGTCCATTTCAATGGTTTAACCGAGTCCAATTGGGTCAAATTTCTCTCCATTAGGGTGATAGTTGGAAAAGCAAAATTGGTTAAATACACAAGGAGGCTCAAAGATGACTCAAAAACTCAACCCTGATCTCTACAACATGGTACAATCAATTAGCTGTATTGAGTTGTCTTCCTTATTTGGGTTCTGAGTAGAAGTGGGTTTCACATTTTGTTACCACCAGTTCGCTGCATGCGTGCCTGCTCTCTTTGCGGGTGTATGTGCCCCTTTGACGCATGCGCCTGGCCTTCCGTACATGCGCCCAGCCTCAAAAACGTGCCTACATAGGACGGCATAGAGCTGGTGCGGGTATACGGGCCCACCCGCGATTTCCACTAACCGATTCGGGCGAACTGGCCGGAACCGGCTGAATACCTCCTCTGGTTCTGAGGGGGCCCTTGGTGCTTTTTTGAGCTTGGCTGTTCTCTTGCAGGGATTCGAACTGCCAAACTGCCGACCTTTCTGATCGACAAGCTCTTAGTCTTAGACACTGAGCCACCGCGTCCCATCAAACGGAAGCATCAAGCAAGCACTCAAATTCTCTGTCTATGAAATCTTAATGTGCAAAAAGAGGGGGGGGAAAAAACAACACTTCCACAGTTCTGGCAAAACGTAATTTCTTCGGAAAAGAGCCTTTTATTATTTTTTTCCTGGTAACTAAATCTCAATTTCCATCATCCCTCCCCACATGGCTGGTGGGCCACAACCATTTCACACACACACACACACACACACACACACACACACACAATAAAGTCTCAACTTTGGAATAAGACGAAATGTTCTGATTTGTAAAAAGAAAGGAGAACATTTTGACCGGACGTCACTGTGAAATCTGTGGGTCAGAGCCAAAAGAGGATTTTCTCCATCTCATGGGGTTGTGTACGGTTGCATGTTTTCAACAGTTTCATGGCTACGTCTGATCCCAATAAGATTCCTTTTACCTGTACCAAAAGGTTAGTTTGAACCAGTTTGCAGTGTGGTTGCCCTCACTGTGTTGTCTTAAGATATATCCGAAAGCACCTGGCTGAAATGGATGGAATTTTATATTTTTCCAGTCCTGCTTCCTTGACTTTATGCTTGGACATAAAAATCTCATGGAGAAGACAAGCATGCAACCTTCTACCTTTATTTTTTATTATTATTTTAATTTTATCAATTTCATATATACATTCACAATTATATGATCTCATAACTGTTATTAATAATATGTATTTATAACAATTTTTCCTACTGTTGACAATATACTTGAAGATTGCTTTTTTAACATCCCATAGATCCATCTTATCTTACAACGGTCCTACTTCTTCTTCCCTCCCTCCCTCTTTCCTTCCCTCGTTTCTTCTCTCCTACTCCCCTTCCTTCCCTCCCTCCTTCCCCTTCCCTCCTTCCTCTCCTTCCTTTTTCTCCTTCTCTCCTTCCTTTCCCTTCCTTTCCTCCTTCCTTCTCTCCTACATTCCCTCCTTCCTTCTCTCCTTCCTTCCCTCCTTCCTTCCCTCCTTTCTTCTCTCCTTCTCTCCTTCCTTCCTTCCCTCCCTCCTTCCCTCCCTCCTTCCTACCCCCCTTTCTTCTCTTTCTTCTCTCCTTCCTTCCTTCCTCCTCTCCTTCCCCTTCCTCCCCTTTACCCTTCCCCTCTTCTTCCCATTCCTCCCCTCTTTCCTACTCTTACATTCCCTCCCATTCTTCCTCTGCCTTTCCCTTTCTCCTATTCCTCTCCTTTCTCCTCTCCTTCCTATCTTTCCTTCTACTCCTCCCTCCATCCACTCTATTCGTTCTACCTTTAGTTAGAGCAGAGATTTGTCTCAAAACAACATCCAAGGGGTGCTTTTTTCAAAAGGCAACTGGACTTCCTTTGTTTTTCTTTCATTTCTCATCCAAGAAGTTTCTTCAGTTCGCCTTTGTTTCACTTCAGTTCAACTGAAGACGCTTCTTGGGTGAGAAGCAAAAGGTCTTCAAAGAAAAACGAGGAAGTCCAGCTGCCTCCTGAAAAAGCACTTTTGGGACTTGGAGGTTTCCATCTGCGTCCTCAGGGTCACCTGAGTGGTGCTTCTGGTTCCTGTAGTCTGCATTTTGTTCCCATCTGGAAATCCATTCCTACTCCCACTCCGTTCCAAGGGTGTTCATCCCAAATTGTACAGTTGAAGGACACAGATGAATCTCCCAAGAGCTTCAACCACCCTCTCAAAGGATGCAAAGGACCAGCTGCCTGCAAGGAATATAAATCCTTCCATTCCCCACCATCCAGTCAGAGCTGAAGGAGCTTCTTGGATGAGAAGTGAGATGTCTTCAAAGAAAAAATGAAGCAGTCCAGTTGCCCCATGTACCTTTGGGACAACCATGACCTGGATGACTGAGAATCTTAGTCCTGGGAATATCTGGAGCTGCGACTTAGCACACTTTTTGTGTGACCCGTCAAAACCGCGGTCCACTAAAGCGCGCCCGATCAAAGCGCGTACGTGACGTCATCAGCAGTGCGACAAATAAAATTAAAAATAAATTAAATTAAAATTAAAATAAAATTAAAGCAAGCCGATTCACATAAAGGTAAGGGTTAGGGTTAGGTTTAGGGTTACGTTAAGCATTAGGGTTAGGTTTAGGGTTAGGTTAAGGGTTAGCGTTAGGTTTAGCATTAGGTTAAGGGTTAGGTTTAGGGTTAGGTTTAGGTTAAGGGTTAGGCTTAGGGTTAGGTTTAGGGTTAAGTTTGGGGGGGTTGGGGTAAGATTTTCGCGTCAATTTTAAATTTACCGCTCACAGCATGCCGTTTTCGTCGCACTGTGATGACGTCACGTACGCGCTTTCGTCGAGCGCGCTTTAGTCTACCGCGGATTTGTGGTGGAACCACTTTTTTAACATCAGCCCTCAGTGTGTAAGTCATATCTCATAGGATGGATCGTCCGCAGCAACATAAATGCGTTTGCAAACTCATTCTGATATTCTAGATAATATTTAGATGAAGTCATGAACGTTCAAGGCTGTGGGAGTAAATGATCCAGCCCTGAATCGAGCAGGACCATTGTAAAGAAAGATTCTGTCCTCTAAAAATCAGAATTAAACTCATGACTTCCAGCACCACTCAACTCCAACATTCCCAGAATATGTTTTGAGAATACACAAAGAACAAATGAGGTTTCTTTTTAGTTTAGTTAAAAAAAAAAAAAAAAGCCTGGCCAGCCACATCATCAAAATGAACCCAATTTGTCTCTGGGGCGATATGGGTTTTTTTTAAGTTCCATTAGCTAGGATAGGAATTCAAGAGAAGAGCTCTGAAGCAGGACAGGCCTCAAAAAACTTTCAAAAACAAATCATTAAAACCAAGCAAGCCCTACTCTCTACAGTCAAGACCAAACTTGAGGATGGGGAAAGGATTTTAAGTTGAATAGAATAGAATAACGGAAGGGACCTTGGAGGCCTTCCAGTCCAACCCCCTGCTCAGGGAGGAAACCCTACACACCACTTCAGACAAATGGTTATCCGACATCTTCTTAAAAACTTCCAGTGTTGGGAGCATTCACAAGTTCTGGAGGCAAGTTGTTCCATTGATCAATTGTTCTAACTATCAGAGAATTGCTCCTCAGTTCTAAATTGCTTCTCTCCTTGATTAGTTTCCACCCATTGCTTCTTGTCCTGCCTTCAAGGGCTTTGGAGAATAGCTTGACTCCCTCTTCTTTGCGGGCAGCCCCTGAGATATTGGAGCATTGCTATCATGTCTTCCCTAATCCTTGGTTTCATTAAACTAGACACCACATATCTGTCACACAGCTTTTTTTTTCCCCCTTGAAGATTCTTTCAAGCGCTCCATAGTTTAAATTCCCAATCTCCTTGGGCCTTCAAAACCTTGGTTGAAGACTTCCTTAGTTTACATCATGGCTTCTATTCGAAGATCAAGTGTGCCATGGCTGTCTGTACACAATAGCTCCTGTTCACTTTGGTAGTGCAAGGAAACCCACCTGCATGAATGCCCAATATAAAGCAATCCATGCCACATTGGCCGCCTTATCCTTTCGACCCAGCAAGGAACTGGTTGGCACTTGGGCCTCTTTTAACTCTTTGAGAGCTGAATACCTGAAGCTCAACCTTTCCAAGGCCTCCCCCCCCCTTTTCTGTCTTGCACCTTATGGCTCTTCATCAAAACACCCTGCAATTTATCTTCCCTCTTTGGAAACCTCTCGACTGAGCCCCAAAACTCTCAACGACCCGGGGGGGGGGGTGTCCAAGTCTTTGTCTAGCAAGGAGAAAAAGACAACCCACCCATCAACTGTTTCCGTCAAGTTTTTGTTTTGTTTTTTCTTAAAGACGCAAGAAGCAATCACCTTGCTTTCAACTCCCAGGAAACCTTCTCTCCTTTCTGGATCCAGCCCAAAGATGAAGATTATGCACACCAAACCAGAACCATGAAGAGCTCAACTCAAGGCTCATGGGAGTCCGTCCCACTCCACGCACGGAAAACCAAACCAGAAGCAATTTCAATGCAGTGGCCACCCAATCTCTTTCCCCAGCCTCAACATGCTTCCAGCGATCCTACAGGGCCTCCATCTCCTCCCCCCCACACCGCTTTCCCTTCCTTCCCCGCCCCACTTAACGGCAAGACAAACTTCCCTGAAGCTCAGACACCTCCATGCCCCAATCTCTCGGCTCCTGATTGGCAGGGAAATCTTATACCCAACCCTCCCGAAGCAAAGAAATGTCAGCTTAGCAGCAGATCCAACAAAAGCCAAGAGCCCAGCCAAGGTTGCTTCAAAATAAAAGCCTCTGTACTCATTTTTTTTCTTTTTAATTTCCTCCCCTTTTTTTCCCCCTGCAGCTGTCTGTCTTCCATTCTCCTGCCTACGGCCGAGTGAGTGATTAATAACGTTCGGTCACTAGAGGGGTTGATGGAAAAGGTGGCATATCCAAAGAGGCATTGGCGAGACAAATGACACAGGCAGATATTCTACGCTTCTTAAAGCCAATGCTGGATGGATTTGGGTGGAAGAGGGGCTCTGTTTTAAGGGGCAAAGGTAAGGTTCCCCTGGCACATCTGTGCTAGTCATTCCCGGCTCTAGGGGGCGGTGTTCATCACCGTTTCAAAGCCGAAGAGCCAGCGCTGTCCGAAGACCTCTCCATGGTCATGTGCCTGCTATGACTCAACGCCAAAGGTGCAGGGAACGCTATTCCATTCCCACCAAAAGTGGTCCCTATTTCTCTACTTGCATTTTTTACATGCTTTCCAACGGCTAGGTTGGCAGAAGCTGGGACAAGTCACTGGAGCTCCCTCGGTTAGGCAGCGTGAGGGATTCGAACCGCCCAACTGCTGATCTTTCTGATCGACAAGCTCAGCGTCTTAGCCCTTGAGCGACCATGTCCCTCATTTTAAAGGAAGCAAAAATGAACTATATGCTCATCTTTCCCCGCGGTTTGGTAATGAGGAGCAGAGAGGAAACGGTCTCAAACCGTTCTTTGGACAAAAAGGAATTCAAGCACTTGCTTCCAAATTTTCAGTCCCACCCATCTTTGATGGCCAAAGACACCCAAGAGACATGAAAGCCTCTAAGCAAACAAAGAGCATTACTGGATGGCACGATCAACAAGAGATACCCTGATATAAAGAAGAAATGGGCATCTTCAAAGAGAGAATATGCCAGGCGGTAATATCTTAGAAATATAGGTTGCAGAGAACAACAATAACTATTCCTTAACAAAAATGTAAAACAGAACATGGCACTCAAAATAGAAATGGAACAGACTTCAAACACCTCGGCTAGGCCAAAGAATTTAAAATTGTGGAATCGTTTTCAACCTCCTGAAAGAGATCCTGTTTTTGGACTCGTGAAGAGGAGAATGGAGCAGGTTGAGATCTGGCTGGGGGGAAGACATGTCTAAAATCTTGGGACTCGCTCTTCTTTCCTCCCCAAATTGTGGTGAAGAATTAGGAGGATAATCAGAAGCAAGTTATTGCTACCGAAGGATCACGAGCTCCGTTCCATGTTGATGCTCAAAACGAATCCTGACTTTTGTAGGTCTTTCTTTCTAAAGACTTGGGCTGGGGCGTTAGGGTTTGAGTCAGCCATCTCAGGATTTGAGTAAATTCTACATTTACTTTCAACAAAAATCTAGGGCATCGGGTTCTTTCTGAATAGCCAAGACGTCTATAGATGTGACTAAAGCTTCAGTCAAATTACTGCAGCTTTTATGAAATGAACTTTGTCATCTGTGTCTAAATTCTTCCATCTCCTAACCATCCAGTCAGACTTGTTGAAGCTTCTTGGATGAGAAGCAAAAGCAACTTCTTCTTCTTCCTCCTCCTCTGCTTCTTCTTCTTCTTCTTCTCCTGCTCCTTCTCCTCATCTTCCTTTCTTCTTCTTTCTTCTTCTCCTCCTCCTCCTCTTTTTTCTTCTTTCTTCTCCTTGTCCTTTCTTCTTCTTTTTTCTTCTCCTCCTCATTCTCCTACTCTCTTCTTCTCCTCCTTCTCCTTACTATTTCCTGAGCGCCCCCAAAACTAGAATATGTAGTTGAGTTAAATGTTCTGTTTTCTTCTGAAACGTTTCTTGTGGTTGGCCTACTGGGGGTTGAAAAGCTCAATAAATCGTATGCTGGCAGGTGTCGGTTGTGACGCATATTTTGAGTGACAGGGAGCCTGGACATGCGGCTCCGGAGCCACAGGTTGCTGACCCCTGTTCTAATCTAAAGGAAAGAAGGAGCAGGGGTGACATGATAGCAGTCTTCCAAAATCTATAGGGTTACCACAAAGAAGAGGAGGTCAAGCTATTCTCCAAAGCACTTGAGGGTAGGGCAAGAAGCGATGGGTGGAAACTCATCAAGGAGAGAAGCAGCTTAGAACTAAGGAGAAATTTCCTGACAGTGAGAACAGTTAATCAGTGGAACAACTTGCTTTAGAAGTTCCATCACTTGTTCCATCACTGGAGGTTTTTAAGAAGAGATATCACAGCCATTTGCCAAGAATGATATAGGGTCTCATTCCTGAGCAGGAGGGTGGATTAGAAGACTTCCCACTTTGGTTATTCTGTTAAAACTACACCCTCTCAAACACCTTGCCAATACTCAAGAGAAAAGATATTCTGGAAAGTGTGGGAGAATGGAACTACAAAGTCCTTATTCCACTCTACCCCGAGAGTCATTGAAATCACCGTGTGCTTTATTAAACTAAAGGAGGCAGCGACGGGGCAGAAAGTTATTGTTGATTGTTTCACTACCTTCTGTAAAGGTAAAGGTTCCCCTCGCAGATATGTGCTAGTCGTTACCGACTCTAGGGGGCAGTGTTCATCTCCATTTCAAAGCCGAAGAGCCAGCGCTGTCCAAGATGTCTCCGTGGCCAAGTGGCTGGCATGACTCAACGCCGAAGGCGCATATAACACTGTTCCCTTCCCACCAAAGATGGTTCTTATTTTTCTACTTGCATTTTTACGTGCTTTCGAACTGCTAGGTTGGCAGAAGCTGGGACAAGTCACGGGAGCTCACTCCGTTACGCGGCACCAGGGATTTGAACTGCCGAACTGCCGACCTTTCTGATCGACAAGCTCAGCATCTTAGCCACTGAGCCACCATGTCCACCTGGGCAACATTTTAAACCTGACACAATAGGTTTTCCACCTCTGATGGCCCTTTCTTCCTACCACCCTTTGATCTCTAGTATTTGCTGCTGACTTCCTACCAAAAGAAACAAGGGGGGAGGTTTGGGGAGAAACCGAGACACAATAAGAATTGTTTTCAAAAGGGCCATTGCATCAACATCAACAAAAGAAATCCTGAACGCTTTACACCCAACCAGGAAGGAGTCAAAACACTTCCTTGCTTAGCCTGATAGGGAGAGGAAAATATATATATATATTGCAAGATTGTTAGAAGTTTCAGTCTTTTATCACCCTGGGAAGAGAAGGGGGAAGGTAGCTATGTTGGGAAGGGGGCAACCCAATGGCTTAAAATGTCCTCCTGAGCATACTCGCCTGAAAGTTAAGTCTTAAGAGAAATAAACTGGACTTACTTCAACGTAAACATGCTTAGGTAAACGCAAGGGTCCCCCCCCCACTCGAAAATGCAGGAAGCAGTCCATTTTTTAAGTATTTCTGATCCCCCCTCCTAGAAGATCTACATGAGCAAAGAGAAGAAAACATGGGTTCCATTAGAAAAGGCAGCTCTTTCAGGCCCAGGGCTGACCAAAGAGAAAGTGTGCGCAGATGTGCTTCCCTTCCCCGCCCCCGCCACTCCAAAATCACCTACTTTTAAGAACTAAAAGTCCCAATTCCATAGGCATGCAGAGACAAACACACATTACAAACTCCAAAGGATCCGAACCAACCATCAGAACCCAGTGCCCTCCCTTCCTTCCTTCCTTCCGTCCAAAGCCAGGCCTTCAGAAGGAAGGGGAAAGAAACCAATGAGAGAGACACAGAGAGAGAGACAAAGAGAGAGGCAGAGAGGGAGAGACAGAGGCCCAGAGAAAGACAGAGAGGGAGAGAGAGACAGAGAGAGAGACAGAGAGAGGCCCAGAGAGAGACAAAGTGAGAGAGACAGAGACAGACAGAGAGACAGATAGACAGAGAAGAGGGAGAGGCCCAGAGAGAGAGAGAGAGAGGCCCAGAGAGAGAGAGAGAGAGAGAGAGAGAGAGATGTACAGAGGCCCAGAGAGACAGAGAGAGACAGAGACAGACAGACAGACAGATGCCCAGAGAGAGACAGACAGACAGACAGAGATAGGCCCATCTGCAGGATGCAAGGAAGCCCATTGTCCCCTCACCCAACTCAAGAGCAAGGAGGGAACCCAAGGCCTGAGGAAGCAAGAGAGGAGAGAAGAGGGGAGAAGAAAAAGAAGAAGAGGGAAGGCAGAAAGAGGAGGGGGGAAAAAGAGAAAAGAAATGGAATTTCTATCAAGGGCTCTTCACCAACTCAAGGAGTCCAGTTTTCCCCCAAGGGCTGCAAGGCTTTGCAAACCTCTTAGACGAAGAAGAAGAAGGAGAAGCCTTCAAGGCTTCGTTCCTGCTCTGTCATGGTGGGTGGAGGGGAGAGAGGAGCCTGGCCTTGCTTTCCTCCCATCCCCCAAAATTGCTCTGAATTAGATCATCTCTCTCAACCACCTCCCCCTACCGGCCGTTTCTGAGCATGCTCAGCTCGCCAGGGTGTTCTTCCATTTCATAACTGCATTGTTTACGGGCTCACAACGACCTGCCATCTTTTTTTGACAGGGAAAAGAGAAGCTGGAGATTACAACCCCCGGGGAGGGTGTGGGAAGGAGAGGGGGAAGAGAGGCTCTCTCCATGGAGGTCTGACCGTCCCTGCCCCTCCCTCCCAGTGTCTCTTTCCCCAAGGCTAACTACTTTCCTTGACGCGTCCCTAAAAGAAGGAAGAAGGAGGGCCAGTCTGGAAATGTTTAGAAGGGGAGGGGGGACGAGGACAGACAGAAAGAAAGAAAGTAAGAAAGAAAGAAAGAAAGAAAGAAAGCAAGAAAGAAAGAAAGAAGAAGAAAGAAAGGGAGAATAGAGAGAGAGAATAGAGAGAGAGAATAGAGAGAGAAGAAAAGGAAAGAAGAAGGAAACAAATGAAG